>NW_027178543.1:0-7529 GCF_019968985.1 Porospora cf. gigantea B | reverse complement strand
GTTCAGCAATCTGAACCCGAGAAAGTCCTCACGGGTTTCGACCTCAATATCTACCACCTGGTGGTCGGCGTTCTCAAGCTGGTCGTGACGGGCGATGCCTCGGGTCATAGCAGCCGTCTCGACACGTCTTCCAGTATGCAGGCGAATCTCGAGCTGTTTTTCACACCAGATTTGCGAACTGAAATCGTACAGTCACGCCACACAAGCCACCCACCAGTGACGGATAGCTTCCCATGTTTGCGGAAACGGACGATAGGAGGGTCCTCCATGTCAACAGGTCTTTCCTGTGCTTTCCACATTTTCTCGGCGGAAGTGGAGAACTGCTGTCAGCTCCCAGCAATCCTTTACCTTCACACGGTAGGTGATTACCATAGGAATGATTTCTTTTCCAAACACCCCCCTGTGTGCAATAAAACTTGTGTGCCCACTCACCAGGTACAACCAATGCACCGACGAACGTTCACACTCAACAGTGGTCGCAGAGGAACGATAACCGTCGACCAAGAGCCCGCTTCTCTCTCGTGGATCCACGGCGTCCAGCATGAAAACTCGTGGGCCGTGCTGGCACATTGTAAAGCCAAGCACAAATACCTGGATCTGGTGAGATTGAACGTGAAGACAGGGCAAACAGAAGCTCTATCGGCCACACGCCATTTTCGGCCGACATGTCGGTTTGGCGCCGCTGTGGCTGCTCGAGAAGGAGTGGTCTTCGTCTTCGGAGGGTACGACTTCGTTGGAAATGCTGGCGCAAATGACGCGTCGAACCCGCTTCTTGACCGAGAAACGAGAATTCGGCAGCGTAATAACGAGTGCACAGACTACGACTGCCGTTTGCCTGTAGGAGACCTATTCATGGTCGAGAGCGACAAAGGCGCCGAGTGGCGGATGCTCTACAACAAGGAGGGGAACCCCTCACCAGCAGTTAAGCGATTCTGGGAGAGCCGGTCACCCTCAGCGCGGGCCTTCGCGTCTTTAACAAGCACTCAATACGGCCTTCTTCTCTTCGGGGGCGAGAACGCAGACAGACAGGCTCTCGACGACGGTTGGTTTCTCAACGTTGGGTCGTTCGACTGGCAGCAAACTTTGAGCAGGCCGCCAGCAAGGTGTCTGCATAGCGCCTGCTGGATTCGCGACCAAGGTGTCATCATCAGGGGAGGGCAGAACCAGGCTGAGTCGGAATTACTCGACGACATGTGGCTGCTTCCAATGTTCAAGGGAGCAAAGGTGACTAACATTAAGTGGCAGCCTCTGCAGTCAACCGGCGCAGACCCAGGCAAGGCAGAAAGAGAAAGCATGATGCCGCTGAATTCCCGGTCTGTCTTATTCGTGGGAGTTGTGGGTGGCGAGCTCACTGCACGCCATCTGGACACCACCACATGGCACTGGACCGACATAACTACACTGCTGCCGCCGCCGCCGCCCCCGTTGACCCAGTACGTCGCTATGTGTCTGTCGATGGAAGCCGTCCTCCCCCAAGCGACATTAAACCTCCTGGTGGCTGGGGAGGAGATTTCAGTCTTGATGGACTCGTTTGAACTTGGTGTGCAGTGGACGTTCACCACGACTGATGTTGTCCAGGCCATGAGAGGGGCATACGCAGCTGACAAAGCTATTGCCACCACAACTACAACTTCTGTCGGTACCTTGACGACTTTTCCGGTGCACTTTGATGATTAATCACAATGAAAACGGCCTCAATCATAGTGAACAATCAACGACTGATAAATCACAACGGAAACGACCTTAATCATAGTGAACAATCAACGACTTTGATAAAGTCCGGAGAACGCCTAGCATCAGCATTAGGAACGCACCCAACACGAACCAGTCGCCCCGAACTCGACATGAATTCTGGTCGGTGAGCTCGAAAAGCAGCGGGCACTTAGGAACCACGCATGAATTCGAGTACGGGTCGTAAGCTTGCGTCTTGCAAATCGTTGTAGGTTCGCACGCGTCTCCCATAATCGCAGTAACGTTGGACTGCAGGCCTATACGGTGCAGGCTTCTGTCCCAAGTCACATCTACTCCTTGCAGCACTGTGTCCCGCAGAATGTATGATCTCACTTTTATGACCAAAGATGATGGGAGCCTTGATTGAGAGAGGCGTCCTGCGGCGGTCTAGAATACCTAATCGAGGCAAGGAATGCGTCTGCAGCAGGCAAAGGTCCAGATGACCTCGCTCGTCAGGGTCACCTACAAGTTGATTCAAGTCGAAGCTGATTGCCGCCGACGCGAGAGTCACGGAGATTTGCAACGAAGGCAGCCGTCCTCTGAGTTCGGGGAGGATGGTGCACCTCTGATGGCAGGTCACACCGCGAAGATTTGCCACGAGAGATTCAAAATACCTCTCTGGAAGTGAGAGGCAAGACGAGCTGGGATCAAACACAGCGGTCCAGAGGCCTGACTGTCCCAGCGGCCGACCGCAAACCTGAGGCTGCAGAACGCCCACCGCGAGTCGGTTTTGCCACCAGGCATCTTCCACTGTTGCAGAGGGGGACCAAACCACATGTAGTGGGGGGGTCTCCACAAAAGACAGCCTGGGATTGTGAGAACCCAGGGAGAGCGTCCAGTACCGTTCTCGCAAATAATTGGACAGGGACACGTCCCTGCACCGATACCCAGCCAAACCAAGCACCCCGTCGAATCCCAGGTTGGTGTTGGCCATAGGCGCGAAGCTCTGCGTCACCACCTGGACAGGGTACCGGGTCAGGAGCTGTGTGACGGCAGCGAGAAACCCACCACTGAAGCCTCACTCATAACCAACGACATATCCACGAAGGCTTCAGCCACGTATTCGCTGCAGTCTACACCGTCATGAATGGGCCGCGCCGCAGAGTGCATCTGAGTGGGCAGCGCGAAAGTTGTGCTCTCGCACGGAAATGTGGGTTGCAAACTTGTGGATAGGGCGCATGGACGCTCCTGGTGAGTACACCAAGCCGCGTGGAGCTCCTCTACGTTCACGCCCCAGGTTGGTGATTTGGCCGACCCCTTCCAGAAAAGTCGGGTATCCGCAGACTGACCGTCAAGGGAGAGTCGCACGGTTTGCTTGGACACCAACGGATCAACGACGACCTGTACGGTTGGCACCGCATTCACGAAGCTGACGGGAAGGTCAGGCATTTGACGCAATTCATTACGATTTTTAAGATCACACAAGACGGGGCTTTGGCGTCCAGCCCCTTTCCGCAGCTAGCAGCCAGGTCTTAGCCGCTAAGCCAGTCTCCGGGTCGTCCAAGAATAGCCCGTCAACACTCTGCTCAAAGAAGCGGACGGCTTCCCAGAGAGAGCTATTTCCGAAGTCTGGCCCAGCGGACTCGGGAACGATGGTCCACGGTATAACGAGAATGCCGGCGTCCCTGTACCGGCTGATAACTTCAGGGAACTTCATGAGAATCTGCTTGTCCGGAGAGACAGCATGTATGCCATTATCCTTACACCACTCAGGGGTAGCGTTTAGGATAGTGTTGTGTGAGAACTGCCCCACGGAGTCAAACTCCTTCTTGTAAACGCCATAAACTAGATCGTCCGCCGATGCTCGGTCAGCAAGATGCGCATCCCAAACCAAGGCAGCCACCTTGTAGTCGTCCTTGAAAGCTAGGACTTCCTCCGCGTCAAAACACTCAATCCAAACTTTACTTGAGTCTATGCCAGAGGTCAGTAATCGGTCGCGAACCACTTGGACAAGGTCATATCCCTGTGCAAGGTAGTATGACGGGTGCTTCAGTTCGATAAAGACGGAGACGCCTCCAACGCGGGCGAGAGCTAGAAAGGCGTCCAACGTCATTGGTGTGGCCAGGTTCGACGTATGGTACGGATCAGGGTTCTTCCGCCGCGACTCGATCTCAAATTTCAACCGGTACTTCAGTTCGTCCGCATCGTTGAACATTCCTGGCATCTGGTCGGGCCAGACGCCAGTGACGTCGTAAGCCCAGGCAGCATCCGCCACCCCTAATCCATCCACCCTGCGGGTCTCTACAGGGACGTTTGTTATTACGTCAGTCGCTTTGTCCATTAAGGGCTCGTGGAGACACACTGGCGTGCCGTCATCCAGCAGATTCACGTCGCATTCCCAGAACACACTGGGGCTTACATTTAGCGCTTGAAGGTAAGCCTCCCTGCTTTCATCCGGGTGCATGGCAGAGGCCCCTCTGTGTGCCACTACCATGATCCCTTCAGAGTACGCTGGTGCCGGTGACCGCGTGATAAAATAAGTTGCAAAGGTGGCTACAACAGCGCCGATGACTACTCCGCCAAGGGCGCATCCAAGGTAGCCATTCCTTCTTGAGGAGCGTCTCGAACCCCCCGAGGTCATGGATGAATCGGAGGTCACTGTCATTGACGGCTCGAACATTGAATTCCTATTTTCGGTAATGAAGTGACTGCGGTGTTAAACGCGGGGTTATTTGGTTCAAGGCATCCAAAGTAGCATCTTTCTCTCTGCATAAAGCGTACGTAGCGTGTGTGTCTCGAAAGGTGACCAACAGACCCAGTTTTTCGCAGAGACACAGGTATCTCTATTGAAGCACCGACGTCCCCAAAACACGATATTTGATGGGATGCCGCTGCTCCAGGACCGCACCTTTCACAGTCAGGTCCGAGGCCAGTCGAAGGCCGAGCCACTGCGAAGTCAGCGCGAGTCTGAATCCCGTGATGGAGACGGAGCAGGCCGTCACGGTTGAGGCGCCGCCCATGAAAAAGGTAAAGTCAGATGGAGCTGACTCCATGGCTAGCTCGGCCACTACCTGTCGCCGTTCGTCAGGACGACGGAGTTCGATGGAGAATGATCAGCCGTTTAACGCTTCTCGTCGACGGAGTTCGATGGAGAATGATCAGCCGCTGAAGGCTTTTGGGCGACGGAGTTCTGTCGAGAATGATCAGCGGAGTTCTATGGAGCATGACCAGCCGCTGAAGGCTTATGGACGACGGAGTTCTGTCAGGAATGATCAGCCGCTTGAGGCTTCTCGACGACGAAGTTCTATCCAGAATGATCAGCCGCTTGAGGCTTCTCGACGACGAAGTTCTATGGAGAATGACCAGCCGCTTAAGGCTCATCGACGACGGAGTTCAATGGAGCATGAGCAGCCGCTGAAGGCTTATGGACGACCGAGTTCTATGGAGCATGACCAGCCGCTTAAGACTCATCGACGACGGAGTTCCCTCGGTGACTGTCTTAAGGCTTCGTCTTTGCTAAGAAGGTCGTCCGGTCTCATCTGTGAAGCCCCAGTAGAGGTGGCATACGAAGAATGCGTTGGGGAGGACCCGGACCTCCAGGATGCATCAACTCCTGATCCAGTGAACGCGGCGCCTGAGCCACCTACGACTGATAATGATAGCTCACTTCCCCCCGGCCGCCAAACGAGGCGAGACAGAATACCCACGAAACTACGGCACCGTACGTGCAGCCCCGGAGGCGTTGCAATAGACGCGACAAACGTCACGACTCCAAAGGTGTTTTCGATTTGCTCATTCGACACGGATCTGCCCCCTAAAGCAGTTCAGCACCGATACCGGTTGCGTGACTGGGCGGAAAGTGCGCACGTTTTGAAAGGTGACAACGACACGTTACGACGCGCGGTGAAGGCTATGGTAACCGTTGGACGGAAAACCAGTCGACTGCAAGAGGCGGCAGCTCATCTGTGGGAGGCCTTCCGAAGCGGCTCGAACGGGAAGTCGGCGACGGACCAGATGGAGAAGGCTAGGCTCTTCGCGAACCTCCCTCTACCGTTGCCGGACATGCAAGACGATCCTGCATTTGAACAGATAGTTAACCTGCAGAGAACGGCGGCGCTGTTGTATGCTCAGTACGCTATGGTTCCCCACAGCGTACACTCAGAGAACCCTAACAACTCCGATATCATTCTGGAGTCTAGCTGCATCGACCAGCATGTAATGTGTCCGTGGAGTGACATCGATCCTGACATTCGACATGATTTCTTTATGGATTCCCCGCCAGAGATCACTGTCGAGGAATATTTCCGAAGCCCGTTAGTAAGCTGTGTGGCGGACTCGTTCCACACGGGACCGAAATCTGAGTCGCCCACACTGGTCGCTCCCTCTGCCATCCCGCCGGTACCTGGAGGACCTCTAGGTGCCACGACCATATCGGGATGGGACGAGAGTGGGATGTGGACAGATCCGCATGCTGGGATCCAGCTGGCAAAGAAACAGCTTCGAAAGATACACAAGTGGGTTCGGATTTCTGAACTCCCGGAGCACCGTGACGCATTCTCCATTGCGAGAGGTAAGTCCCAGGCGGCTGTGGAGGTGTGCATGTTTGCCCGGAAGCCAAGTGCGTGGAGCATTCGACAAGGCTTCGTAGGAGACTGCTCCTTTCTCAGTTCGCTGGCGGCGCTGGCTGAGTTTGACCGCCGATTCGACCAGGCTAACCTGACCTCTCTGATCTACCCCAGAAGGCCAAATCGTGAGACTGGAGTGTGCGAATCAACGATCAACCCCCGTGGGATGTACGCTTGTAGGCTCTTTTTTAACGGAGTCTTCCGGAAGGTATTGATCGACGACAGAGTCCCGATTAAGGAGAACGGAAAGCTGCTCGCCGCTCACTCCGCGCATCCAGGAGAGATGTGGGTTACTCTGCTTGAGAAAGCCTTCATAAAGCTAATGGGCGGGTCCTACTACATGCGGGGGTCGAATCCCGGAGCCGACCTCTTTCATCTGACAGGCTGGATACCGGAGACGCTCCCATTCAGATCCGATGTCCAGATGGGTAGTCCCAACAACATGTCCTCCATGGTCACTGGAGGACCCATGGCTCAATCAGCGCGGTACAAAGACGATCCCTTCTGGCTGTCCGCGTGGCAGCGGCTTCACAATGGACATGAACGAGGCCACTGTGTGGCTTGCTTAGGCACTACGGAAGTCGTAGATGCGGCGCCGTTCGGCTTGGACTTTCCTGAGGGCGTCTCCGTCTCAAGCGGGGTCGTGGCTAAGCATGCGTATTCGGTGCTTCGCACCGCTCAGATCAACATGGGCGGCCGGACCCTGCGGCTTCTTTTCGTCAAGAACCCCTGGGGAATTGTGCGGTGGAAGGGCGCATTCGGCCCCACTGACAACACTAACTGGACAAAGCAACTGCAAGATCTGTTGTCATATGACCAACCCAGCGAGGCCGCCATGGACAACGGTACCTACTGGATTCAGTGGCACGACGTCGTCTTCTGGTTCAGTCACCTTTATATGTGCTGGAACGACCAACCCTATCCGTAAGACGCGTGAGGACCCCTAACGTAGCCACTCGTCAATTGTTCATACGTGTTGGACGGTCACGCCGAAGATGCTGTCGACGTCGTTGGCGGACGACTCCCACCTCGTAGCCTTCAACCCCCAGCACTGCCTGGAGCTCTTGCCAGAGCTGTCCTCACTAAAGAAGGACTCCGGCGAGTACGCGCGAGTTCTCCGACAGTACGGCCTCACAGGTAGCCCTCGTGAGGAGGTGGAAGTTAAGGTGTTTTTCAGTCGTCACGTCCGTGGGCGGCAGATGGACCCGTGCCAGCGCTACCTAGCACTTCACG
>NW_027178542.1:0-7534 GCF_019968985.1 Porospora cf. gigantea B | reverse complement strand
GAGATGTAACTGGTATCACCGGAGTAACTGGCATCACTGATGTGACTGGAGACGTCACTGGTATCACTGGAGTAACTGGCATCACTGATGTGACTGGAGACGTAACTGGTATCACAGGAGTCACTGATGTGACTGGAGACGTGACTGGTATCACCGGGGTCACTGATGTGACTGGAGATGTAACTGGTATCACTGGAGTAACCGGAGTCACTGATATAACTGGAGACGTCACTGGTATCACTGGAGTAACCGGAGTCACTGATGTAACTGGTATCACAGGAATCACTGATGTGACTGGAGACGTAACTGGTATCACTGGAGTAACCGGCATCACTGGTCCTACACAGGGACCTACCGGACTGCCCACTACAACGCCATGCGTATGCCCCTCCCCCTGCTGCTTGGAAGATGGGGAGGTGCAAATTGAGTTCAGACTCCCCGTTGAGAAAGTGCTCAACCTTTTGAAGCACGAAATCGAGATCTAATGTATTAACGTGTTTAAAGCTAGATGTTATCCGATGTCAGTAGAAGTGCACACAACGCTGTGACGATGTCGACACTAGTCATTCTGAAGCACCAGCTTGACGAGGCAAAGTCTGTAGATCATCGGAGTATGTCGAAAACCGGCAAATACGGATGGAGATTTCGGAGGAGACCGTCGACTTCGAGACCGACAGACGCCGGCTCTACTCGCCTCCGCAGGCACAGTGGACAGACCCTACATACAACCAGGAACTTGTGGATGCGACACAGCCCCACATTGAGTCTTTCAATACATTCATCGACCACTACCTGCCTGAAATTCCCAGACACCTTGACAGCTGCTGGGTCGACCCCTACTACGAAGATGCTTATGCGTTGGACCCTTGCTACACGTCGCCGGAATGTAAGTAGACATGAATTTTCGTTCCTCACAATGTTGCAGATCTGCAAATCTCCGTCAGCGACCTGGAGCTCGGTCACCCCATCCGCCAGGACGCGGAGGGCTTTGATAAGCGAATGTTCCCCTGGTACTGCCGGAATGCCCACTGCACCTATGGCGCTCCTCTGTACGTCACGTTCTTGATGCACAACCAGGTGAAGGGCAGAAGCAAGAAGCTCCGTCTTATGGTCGGTACTATGCCAGTGATGGTCCGATCAAATCGGTGTCACCTGTCTGGCCTGCAGCCCGGGGAGATGGCACGCGCTGCCGCTGAGGACGTGAACGAAGTAGGCGGGTACTTCGTTATCAACGGAAACGAACGCTGCATTCGCTTTGTTATCCAGCAACGGACTAACTACCCCATTGCAATCCGCAAACCTAGGCTCAAAGACAGAGACTTGTTCTTCACGGAGTACGCGGTTCTGATGCGGTGCATGCGCACTGATGGCACTTCCACCAATAACATCGCCTTCTTCACGGAAGACGAGCAGTGCTGCTATCGGGTGCTTCTCAACAGAGCGGAGTACATGTGTCCTTTTTGGGTACTGCTGAGGGCTTTGATGCCGACTCTGCAGATGGAACAGCTGAAGCAGAAGTTGTTTGGGATGGAGTTGTTGGGAGAGAATGGGGCTGAACGGACCACGAAATTGGAATTCCTCTGGCAAGCCTTTGTAGACCAGGAAGCCATGTTTACGGAAGTAGACAAGTACGAAGACCGACATCTAGCGGCATTGGGGAAGTTTTTCTATGATGGCCTGACTAACAAACTCAAGCCCGGAGCCACCTTCGAGGATGCAGGTCGTATGGTGATCAATCGGTACGTGTTGGTTCACACCGACAACTGGAACGACAAGTTCGAGACGCTTCTTCTCATGTACCGCAAGCTGCTAGCCCTGGTGCATGGTGACATACCTCCTGAAAACGTCGACTCCTTTGCCTACCAAGAGCTAATCGGCCCAGGTCAAATGTTCGCCAGCATTCTGAAGGAGGCTTTGTACCAGGCCTTAGTCAGCGTCAAGATGAGCTACAACTATGAGTTCTTCGTGGCCAAACAGACGGGCGAGAATCCAGTAACTCTTATACAGTCAGAAACGTTGTTCGAGAAGATACTCATGCGGGCCCAAGGCGACGTAGCACATCGGATAAACTACTTCATGGCGACTGGAAACGTCCAAACCTACACTTTGGATCTGCAGCAGCTCTCTGGTTGGACGGTAATGGCTGATAGACTCAACATTCACCGCTTCCTGGCCCATTTCCGAGCCGTTCACCGCGGACAGTTCTTCGCGCAAATGAGAACCACTGAGGTACGGAAGCTGCTAGGAGAAACCTGGGGGTTCCTCTGTCCCGTTCACACACCCGATGGCGGACCTTGCGGCCTGCTGTTGCACATGAGTCAGAGCTGCGTGCCCGTGATGGAAAGCGACCGTTTCGCCGGCCGAGCCGCGCTCAAGGTATTCTTCCACAAGCGCAACGTCGCTGTCAACCTTAGTGGGCGAACCATCACGCCTCCCGTCAGCCTGCCTAACTCTGTACCGGTCGTCGTGGACGGCGTGCCTATATGCCATGTACCGAGGCGAGAGTTCGACCACTGGGTGAAGCTGATTCGACAGACGAAGATGACAGGGGCGGAGGGACTACCAGTCCATATGGAGATCGCCGCGTTCAAGAAGGGCTGCGGAGCGTTTGAGGGCATCTTCTTGTTCTGCGGGAACGGTAGGTGTGTGAGACCTGTCCGACATCTTCAATCCGGACAACGAGAGTGGATTGGGCCTCTAGCCCAACCCTGGATGAACATCGCCTGTCTTCCGTCGGAGGTTTCAAAGGCGGAACGGCTGCTTCCTGTGCAAGCGAAGCTAGTCGAACGCTACACAAACAGAGGTCCGGGAGAGGACCCTCCAATACCCGATGATTTTCACGAACAGCTGACTAGCCTCCGTCATCAGCGAGAAGAAGAAGAGATGAGGCTTGTTTGCACTCAGAAGCTACGCGCATCAGGCACGATGCCCGTAAGCCCCCTGGGCGACACAAACGGACTTCCACCCAGCGGGCTTACCGGCGAGGCGTTCCGCTCCATTTTAGGCGACTTGACGGAGATGGTACCCTTGAAATACACCCATCTCGAGATGCAGCCTACGTCTATGCTCTCCATCACTTCCACTCTGACGCCCTTCTCCAATCACAATCAAAGCCCCAGAAACATGTACCAATGCCAAATGCTCAAGCAAACCATGGGTACCCCCTTTCACAATGTTCCAATGCGAACGGACAACAAGAGCTACAGACTACTCTTTCCACAGAGGCCCATCGTGCGAACCAGCGACTACAGAAAGTACGACTTTGACGAATATGCCTCGGGAACCAATGCTATTGTAGCCGTAATCGCGTACACTGGTTACGACATGGAAGATGCAATGATCCTTAACAAGTCTAGCGTGGAGAGAGGATTCTGCAATGCGGTGGTTTACAAGCAGAAGTTGGTCGACTCTTATCCGGCTTCAGCAAAGTTCAAAGACGCCCGAAACTACAGTTTCAGCAACCGAGGTCCCACAGGGCAGCCCATCGAAAAGGGTCTGGATGTGGACGGCTTCGCGCCCATTGGTACCTATCTAACTGTGGGGTCCCCTCTCTACCGAACGGTGAATGTGGGCCAGACCGGAGCTGACGGCCGCCCTGTGAGCAGCGTCACTTACTACAAGGACTCCGAGCCTGCATACGTTGAGAAGATTAACCTTATCAGCCCCGTAGAGGTCGACCCGAAGATCCGCAGAATGCGCGGCGGCCCCAGCGGTATGCGAGCCAGCATCAAGCTGCGGTGCGTCCGAAACCCAATTGTAGGTGATAAATTCGCGAGTCGCGCCGGACAGAAGGGCATTTGCTCCATGCTGATGCCCCATGAGGATATGCCTTTCACCGGCAGTGGTATCGTGCCCGATCTGGTGTTCAACCCGCACGGATTCCCAAGTCGAATGACCGTGGGTATGCTCGTGGAATCCATGGCCGGCAAAGTCTCTCTTCTAGAGGGCCGTTATAGCGACTGCAGTCCTTTCCGAGACTTTCCCTTGCGACCTGAAACAGGCGTGAAGTGGACTGATGAAGGCGGCTACAAGGGCTGGGTACAGCGAGGAGGCCGGTATATGACTCCTGACGAGAAGCAACGGCACGAAAGGGACCCTGCGGTCGACTATTTCGGCAAGGAATTGCTGTCCCGTGGCTATCAGTACTACGGTTACGAGCCTATGCATTCTGGATTTTTCGGAGGCGAGATGACGGCTCACATCTTCATCGGGTCTATTTACTACCAGCGCCTAAGGCACATGGTCAGTGACAAGTGGCAAGTGCGGTCAACGGGCCCCATTGACTCTCTCACGCACCAGCCGATCAAGGGTCGCAAGCGCGGAGGCGGCATCCGTTTTGGCGAGATGGAGCGCGACTCCATGCTGGCCCACGGCTGCTCAGCCATCCTTCAGGACCGGTTGATGCACGTAGGCACATTTGTATTTGCGACTCTCATTTCTTCCAGTGTTCTGACGAGCACAAGGGGTTCGTCTGCCCCAAGTGCGGCAGTTTGCTCTCTCCCGCGCTCAGTCAGGGGAAGGGTCGCCGTGTAGGAGGCCGTACGCCCGTACCGCATTGTCGCGTTTGTGACATCCCAGCCAGGCTGGTGTCTATCCCTTACGTCTTTCGGTATGTCTGTAATGAGCTCGCAGCCATGAACGTGACCATCAGACTGCAGCTGAGCCAGCGAGACCTGCCTGTGAAGTGACTTGACAGATCACCCTGACTCCATAATTCTATTTTTTCGTCGTCGCCCATGCACGTCTGTCCTCTGCCATCAGAGATAGGCATCATTCGTAAAGTCTACCCCACACTCGTTCCCGTTTTTCTTGAGCCTCGAGCAGATGGTCCTCTCGCGAGCGTCGGCAGCGAGAAGCTCCTTGTCCCGCCAGACATGACATTGGGAGAATTCATCCATCTGTTTGGGGAGGAAATCAGAGAAGATTATCCGACTCTGACTCTTCCTCCCACTGATGGTTATTTTTCACTGAGTCATTTGTTCGGTCGTCGCAACGACTTAGCGGTTTCTGTCAAACATCGTAAGAATTGCTCTTGGCGGCAGAGCATGGGTTCCATCTGCAATGACCTGCCCAAGAACCACCCGCTTAGGATAGAGTACGGGTAGTCTCGTTTCGTGTTTCGTTATGGAATCGTTAAACAAACGCTACTGGATCGTTAAACGAGTTAAGACAGGCACAAAAATGGCGGTAGAACCTCGAAAGCAGCAGCGCTTCTGTGACCCGTGGCCTCTTTGATGGCTTGTTGTTCAGCGACTGCATATGAACCGCACACAAGTCGTGAGAGGTGTTTGGGCAACACGCAGCGACGGATGTCGAGCTTATTCCCCTGCACCTCTAGGGTACGCAGGCTGCTTGGCAAGTCACCATCGACAAAGACAGCGTCGTATGCGGGTCCCAGCACGAGCTTTCGCAGCCCTTGCGGCAGAATGCCAGAGAGCTTCCTATTGTACCGACTGGAAAGGGCAAGAACGCGGAGGGAGGGGGGAAGCACTCCGGGGCTGATGGGCTGGTTGAAACTCGTAACAAAAAACAGTTCACGAAGGCCCATCGGTAACGGCGGCAACGGAGAATTGAACGTGACGCCCAAGCACAGGCGCTCCAGGGCAGGTGGTAGATGCAGAGGGCCATCATAGCAGGAGAGTTTTAGGAGCTTAAGGCCTGCGGGTAAGCATGGGAACGTCCCTTCATTTTGACCTAGGGAGAAGTCCTGTAGTGTCTCGGGTAGGTTATCCACAGGCCCCTTGGCCTTTTGGATGACCAAAGAGATCAGCCCTCGTGGGAGGGTGCTCGCCAGCAGACGATCAGCGATGAGATGCCTGATCACCAGGTGCTCAATGTTGGTGTTCTCAAGGCAGACGTTGTCCTCTGAGAAGTAGTCCAGCGCCTTTAGCGTCAAGGATCGGAGACTGCTTGGAAGCCACTCGGAGCTCACTGGATGCCGCCATTGGTAACCAAGGACTAGATCTTCAAGATGAGGCAAGTCTAGATTGGACAAACTGTAGGAGAATGCAGATCCGAAAATCAATCGTTTCAGACTACTGGGCAGAATACCGACTGGTTGGTTGAACATCGATCCAAGCTTCAATGTTTCCAGGGAGGCCGGTAGATGATCCAGCGCCGAGGAGAAGCAGTGCCCAGCGGCGAGCTTCCTTAGCGCAGGAGGCAGAGATTCTGGCAGAAAACTCTGATTGTACATGTAACCCAGTCTTAATTCCCGCAGCGACGTGGGAAGCCAACCTGGCTCTAGCACTTCGTTCCAGAAAGACGGTAGGTGGAGAACTTCTAGCCGCGGTGCGAGCGTTAGAGGCAGGCGAAGCGACTGGGGCTTGGACACAGAATCGGAGAGGAACTTAACAACACGAAGGGAGGGGGGGAAGGCGTCGAAATTGTGAGTGTACGCAGGACCTACCTCCAATTCTCGGAGACAGGCCGGTAGCATAACTGGACGACTTACCCGGCTACCTATCCGTAGTGAGCTTGCCTGGTTTGGGCAAAATATGGGTATGTCCGTGTCTTCGTCACATACGAGCCATACCTTCTCCACGTTGGAAGCGTCGGGAATCCCACTGGGTCTTGTGAGATCTACAGCGGCATTAGACAAGGGCGTAACCTTGGATGCGGATGACAAACACAAGTTCTTGACTCGACATCTCTGTGCTGGATTCATGAGTTGAAACACAGAGCCAGTGACGGATCGCGATATTGGCACGCGGTCCATGAGACGTCGAAGGGCTCGATTAATACGAGGCACTGTCGCATAGACACAGCTGTGGTGGGGCGTCACCTGGGAAGGATAAAACCCACTCTGAAAAGGCGGACCTACCTGTTTGAAGCAAGGGTCGAACGAAGCGAAGTCAAGAACGAGGCTGAGGGCGAGAGGACTCAGCCGGTCCAGCATAAACGCGTAATAATAGTCGCCTTCACCGTTCAAACACAGACAACACATCACACAGCCGCTTCAACAGCGCAGAGGCCTGGGTCTGCAGAAGTGCGTTCGCCTCGAGGGTCTCGCGCAGCTCGGTTGCGGTCCTGTCTATTTCGTCTTGGCAGTGGGCGATATCTGTCTCAAGTATCTCTGTTGGCTTCAGTTCAACCACCGCCTGCGCTTTCCGGTCCATTGCTCTCATAAGAGCCGCCCTTTCCGCCATCGCGGTCACTTCGCGTTCCAGGTCGTGTAACGTTTGCTGGGCTGGGTCCTCGTCGGCGAAGGTCGCCCTATCCTCCATCTCCGTCTCCATGGATCGCAGAGATTTTAACTCTCTTAGGACGGCACCCATCAGAGCTGGACACATGTCCAGCAGGGCCTTCCGAAACTCTTGGACCGCAGAGGACGGTTGATGCCTCAATACATCGCGTAGAGCATCGGATGGCACTTTACTGAGTCCCCCTGAGCAACTATGCTTATCAATTGTGACCGTTGAGCCCTTGGTCAACAGGCGGAATGGTCGGAAAAGCGACCTCTTCAACCGTCTTACGCCGACCACCAACGCTCTTGTCTCGGTGCCTGGGTACTGCTGCTGCCTTTCCCATCCTT
>NW_027178541.1:0-1125 GCF_019968985.1 Porospora cf. gigantea B | reverse complement strand
TTCGCAAACCGCATACTGATCCCATCAGTAGATTGACTAGATTGACAAGATCCATTTCTGATGCAAGCATGGTCTGGTGGCTATGACGCCTGCCTCACACGCAGGAGGTCCCAGGTTCGATCCCGGTGCTTGTATTTTTTCGCAAACCGCACGGGATCGTACTTGTATTTTTTCGCAAACCGCATACTGATCCCATTAGTAGATTGACTGGATTGCCCATTCCTGATCTGCATGTTGATCCCATCAGTAGGAATACCCATTCCTGATCTGCATGCTGATCGCAATCCAATGATCAAGAACGAAATTCAAGGGATCGAAGATGATTAGATACCGTCGTAGTCTTGGACATAAACTATGTCGACTAACACTTGGAGCAGTAGGAATAGACAAGATCTATTCCGGGACCTCATGTGTAAGTTTCCGGATACATGTTTGAAAAGGGAACGACAAAGGTTCGGAAGCGAAGATCCAACAACACCCTCAAGGATAACAACACATTCTGTTCAATGACGCTGTCAAAATATTCATCCAATTCTATCCAGAATAATATGGAACTCCCGTTGTTGATTCCAAGCTCTTTTGAATCGATCTCTGGTCCGTATCTGTCGTCCTTCTCTGTGAAAGGCGGAAATCGAGATGTGCAGTCGCTTTATGTCGTGCGAGCTGCAACTGTTAGTCTTGATTGTGGCTTCAAGGGGTTTGTCCATCGTTGCTCAACAATCATCACGCTTGGTCTTCTGCCACATTGGTTTCAGGAAGCTTTCTCGAGGTTGCGGTACTCTACTTGCAGCCTGGCCTCCGCTACGCACTGCCGTCTTTTTCTGTCCAACTGTACCTCCACTATCGTGCCGCTCCACAGTATGCAGATATCGCCCTCCGGTGCTCTAAAGAACCTCGTCCTTCCGGCCACCTTCCCTGAATTCCTTTCGTCCCGTCGGCTGTGCACTGTCTACTACTTCATTTGGAAGAGCCGGCGGTATTGGACGGAACCCCTGGCCTTCTCGAGCTTCGTTTTGCTGGAGTCCAATGTCATGAGCGTCCCTCTTCGTAGCGTCCGGTCGACGCTAGGTGATGGTGTCTGCAGCGGGCCAATGCTTCACCAGAAACGTCTCCTATTCGGACCAT
>NW_027178540.1:0-1125 GCF_019968985.1 Porospora cf. gigantea B | reverse complement strand
TCGGCGTATCCTTTGCATTTGATTCCGTTGATCTCAATCCGAACTGATTCCTCAGATGAATTCGATTGTGATCTTATTTCATTGGCTTCTCGGATGTTTTTGCAGTCCTTAGGCAAGTGGCTGTGCCAGGGACATTTCTTGCACCTGAGCGGACAATTTCTTTTACCGTGCTCAGTGCTGTTGCAAAAACTGCATTGTACAGTGTACCCTCGGTTGGCTGTCTGCGGTCGTTGTGAAGAAGTCGTTGCTGTTGCCGATGCGGTTGTGAAGAAGAAGTCGGCGAGGGTCGTTTGGTCAATCGTTCGAGTTGAGCGAAGGTCTCGTAGAGGTCGCTCTTGGTCTCGATGCGTGCTAAGGCTAGAGCTCGTCTGTCGGCATCATTGTGTAGATTGGATATGATCGAGCGCACTGCCGCGGTTTCGGTTAGACCTGTCCACTGGTACTTCTTCAAGGCCGTTGTGAGGTAGTTTGTGTAACTTTGGTCCTTCCCTTGTGCGTAGGTTAGGAAGTCTTTTAGTTGTTGTTCTCGTGGAACGTGGAATCTTAGAGAAAGAAAGGTCTTTATCTCTTCCCATCCGATTCCGTGCTCTAGTGAATTGCAAAATTCCAACGCTTCACCTGTCAGAGTGCTTTTCAACAGTCTGAGTCTGTCTTTGTTGGGAAGAGGTGCGAGTCGATCGTCGATGTTCTCCATGTGGATTCTGATATCCCCACTTGAAAATTTCTTTATATGGGAGAGTTCTTCTTTAATGTTCTGGTAGCGAGTGCTAGTCCACATCTGAGTGAGGACGTGTTGAGTTGCTCTCTTTTCTACCAGCGCAGAAATTAGCTGCTTCTTATTCATCTCTCCAGTGCTGAGGTCCATGTCCATGTCCACGTTGAGAGATTCTATCAATTGGAAAAGGACAGCGTCTGCGTCCATGTTGTCTGGTGCTTGAGCGTTGCTCGGTGAGTTGTTCACGTTGTCGTCCACCATGAATGGGATGTATTGGTGTAAGCACAGTGTTAAATAAGCACATAGTCCAATGTCTCTGTGGGGTGTCCATTAGTGGGGTCAGACATTCGAACCTACGCCCTTTCGGACCACGGCCTAAACGTGGCGCCTTAGACCACTCGGCCAACCTG
>NW_027178539.1:0-7562 GCF_019968985.1 Porospora cf. gigantea B | reverse complement strand
TGTTGTTGTGGATGCTTCTGTGGTCGTCGTGGTTATTCTGGTTGTTGTAGCTGCTGGTGTCGTAGTGGTAGCCTCTGCCGTTACAGTCGGGCTTACTTCGGTTGCTGGGGCTTCTTTTGTTGTTGTGGGTTCTTCTGTGGTTGTCGTGGTGGCTATTCTTGTCGTTGCCGTTACAGTCGTGCCTCCTTCTGTTGGTGGGGCTCCTTCTGTTGTTGTGGATGCTTCTGTGGTCGTCGTGGTTATTCTGGTTGTTGTAGCTGCTTGTGTCGTAGTGGTAGCCTCTGCCGTTACAGTCGTGCTTACTTCGGTTGCTGGGGCTTCTTCTGTTGTTGTGGAGTCTTCTGTGGTCGTAGTGGTGGTCTCTTCCGTAGTGGTTGCGGCTTCCTCTGTGGTGGTGACATCGAGTATTGGAAAGACTACACCGAACTCACGTTTTCGAGGTATCGTTGAGTGCAGGGTACAGGCATTATCGTACAAACTATGACTCCATGTCACGCAGGATGCCGACTTGTCACACAATTTCGAGCAGCTCTCTGGGGTCGGAGTGGCCACCGTCACCCCAGGTGGAAGAGGAATACCGTGATCCAACTCAGGGGAAACCGAAGCAACTTTCGGTGTCAGCTGGAAAAGATGTGCCGAGTCTTTCCCCGGAAATAAGGGTGTTTGGTTGGTGTCCACATTCCCCTCGGAGGCGAAGAAGCAGGTCTGCACCTCAACGACTGGAGTCAGGGTGCCACTGGTAAAAAGCTCACACTTCTTGACGTCCCAGCGGTAGGAGGCAACAGCAGCCCTCAAATCATGGGCACGCTGATGACACTTCGAGAACGTTGCGCACTTAAAGTCATCAACACGTGGGCCGTTAAACGCGTAGCCTGATATACAACCAAGAGTGGGACAGTAGGCTTCTCCTGCTATCGATCTTGTGTCTCGAACTAACCTATCAAAGTTGTTCTTAAAAGCGGAACAGCCTTCTCCATCCGTGTAGCTCCATTGCCAGCAGTCATCGCGTTGTTGACATTGCCGGCGACAGTTGTTGGAGTCGAGGACGAAAGGATCTACCCAGACGGCGTTTCCAGCAAAGCGCGTCTCAAAGAGCTCGCAGTCCGGGTTACTCTTGTTTCCCGGCCAACCAGCCACCCAACCAGCCACGGAACGCTCACTGAGGTACGTGCCCTGCAATATGCAGCGGCCCGTTGCGAGGTCGAAGGAATATAGCAGGCAACGGACGTCTTGCTTGCATCGATACCGGCAGTCTAGGGAATCTTCCGCAACCACCTGTCCAACGACAGCACCCTGATTTTTAGTGTCGACGTAATGATTCCGACGATCACAAGTCTTCCAACCTGACGTCCACCCTGCAGCGGGCTGTCGAGTTGTGTAGAAGGAGTGCTCGTAAAGATAACACGAAGTCTCGTAGTGATTCCAAAACTGGCACATACGTTCTTGGAGGCACTTAGCTCTGCAACTCCGAGCAGAAAGACCGTTTAGCCGTATGAACCATTGAGAGTTCTCATCAAAAATGAACTTCATTCCGTTATGAAAGCAAGAGCCCTCCACCTTCCCCTCCAAGTAGGCGGTCTCCTGCTTTCGGCCCCCACGGGCCTTGAGGTAGAGCATCTCCGAGGCGCAGGGCGTGTTCCAGCTTTTCACGCCCTCAAGAATTGCAGGCGCAGGTTTCATGAATATCCAACACGCCTCATTCCAATAACTAGCGTACCTGTGTGCTCCCGTATTCATGCCGCTCACATGCACTTGGTTGTCTGACACTGCTTCAAACAAGCAGACCACCCTGTTGACGGCGTCACGTCGGCTTGAACCCCTTGGGTCTCCAGCAGCCCCTGAACAACAATGTAGGAGCCTGGGCACGTTGTGTCACGTACGACTGAGACAGCCGCCCTGTCCTTTGTCAATAAGACAATCGCACAGTTGTTGGGGGAAGGCTCACTCCAACCTCTGCATAGGAGATCTATCTGGTCCCTTACATACAGCTCACCCTCTCACAGCGGGATTGACAAGTGTGGTCACCGATCGAGGCGACTGATGCAACGAGCAATAGAAACCGCATATTTTATTCAGTTCACATAATGGCTTGGTTGATAGCCGAGCACTAATCTGCAGAATTAGCGATTTTACCCGCATGACAGCGACCCTCGACAAGCGGAAGGACGACAACGACGCGGATCCTGACAGCGAGTACTACCTCGGTGAAGATGGGTGAGCTAAGAATTTCCTGCCTGGACGGGATAATGGCATTAATTGAACACGTGACGCAAGAAAATGACCTGTTTTGTTTTAATTTTTTGGCAGTTTTTATTACCAGTACTACATTGAGGATGAGAACGGAGAGTGGACTACGGTGTCCCCCAGTAAAGTGGACGTATCTCAAGCTCAGCTGAAATCGCAGCCGCCCGAAGATCCTGTGCCATTCGAGTCCACGGTTTACCCGCACCAGGAGGCCGCCAACAAAGACCTGTCTCCCTATTCGGTGGAGCAGGTGATGCGGCGAGTCTACGTGAAGGCCACGCCGGAAAAAGGCAGTAGGCAATATTTCCTAGAGGCTATATTTTTTGGAACAGCTTATGGTTTACAGGGTGCCTTTACACGCGATACGCATTGAAACCAGGCGATGTGATCTTCGTCGAAAAGCCTCTGTGTACTGTCATACCGTCCGTTGACGAGGTTCTCTGGGAGAAGCTGAACAGTTTGAATAGCGAGCAGGCTTTCGACATGCCAGTGGTGTGGCACCTGGCTAGCATCTATTCCTGTCGGCGTCTCAACGCTCAACAACAACGGATTCTTGGGGAGAAATGGAGGCCGGAGAAGAATCCGACTGTTTCTGCTGACATCTCACGCGTCTGCCAGAGACTTAATCTTCTGGACGTGAACCCGGTTCAGTATGAGCAGTTTATCAACTCCTGGCGATATAATTGCTTCGGACACCATACGGAGAAGGATGGCATTGTCATCTTTGACAGTACGTCATTATTGTCATCTCAAGCATTTTATTTTCTTATATTATTTATTAAAAAATTTGTGGATCCCTTAATTTTTGCCCTCAGAGATCTCCTTCATGTCGCACAGCTGCTGCTCCACAGCCACATGGCATTATGGCCCTGAAGACTCTTTCGTCCTCAGAGCTCGCCAGCACATGCGACCTGGAGACGAGATCACTATTACTTACATTGGTGACGAGGATCTGTTGAAGTCAACCCCGATAAGGCGGGAGAAAACCGAAGGTTGGATATTCACGTGTCAGTGCAAACGCTGCCAATCGTAAGTTCTCCATTCTTCCTCTGACGCTATACCGTTTCAGCACTGACAAAGCACGTTCATTCAGATGCTCATCATGCGCCGCCGGCTCCATTCATTTCACGGCGTCTGCCGACCAGTCAGAAACTCGAGTGACCCCCTGTGACACGTGCCGCTACGAAATGACGCAGGAGGAGGTCGTTAACTACATCGGCATGGAGGACGCGTAAGTAAAAAGGATTCATCTGCTAACGATTTTTTAAATTATTTTATTACGTTATGAAATACTTTTTGTTTCCAATAATTATCTTTATTCGACAGGTACATTGCCCGCCTCGAGGAGACAAACACGGACGACATGCTGGATGTGGAGGCCGTCTACATCGAGGCGACAAGGGTGTTCAAGGTTCATTGGGTTCTTTACCATCTGCAGGGTGTATTGTTCGAGGGATACCGAGCCACGAAGCGTTACGACGCCGCCGTCTACTACCAGCGATTGCGTATCGAATTCGCCGAGCGCTCATGTCCCTTCGCTTCGTACACTTTGGCCTGGCTCCATGAGGAGCTGGCGGATTGCATGGCGAATCAGCTGGTAGAGAATTTCTGGGAGGTCATCGATGGTGATGATCCTGTGGTTAAGGATATCACCAACTTTGAAAAGTAGGACCTATTATGGCGATGTCCTCTCATTTCTTTTGCAGAAAGGCTATGATACGTCTCTACGAATCTGCTACCAACCTGCTGCTGGTTAACTGCGGTCCGCAGCACGATTACACCCTTTCTGCCAATGTAAGCAACATGTATCATCGCTATTTGAATTACTCTTTAAGGCGTTTTAGTTTATGGTATCAGTACTACTTTACACGCTAATGATTAATCGCAGTGGAAAATGCTGATGATTCGTTCGCTGAAAACCGCCGACGGCAGTGACGAAGAGTGAAGGCTTACTCGTCGTCATCGTCAAGAACGTAGCTGTCATCCGTAGCAGGACTGTCCTCGACTTTTCCACGTTTTTGTCTCTTGGTCTTGCGTCGTGTCTGCATAGTAGGAGCTGGGACCGGTTCGCGTCGGGTACGCTTGCTCCGGTGGTGGGGGGCAGGAGCGGCTAGGGCAGTTCGCAGACTCCGCAGGAGGCGGGTGGCTCTAGATTTCAGTTGAGAGGACGTCGCCTGCAGTCGAAATTAGAGAAGAAGATACTACTAGTATCTTATAATAAATAACTCCCACCTTTTTGATGATGTCCACTTCACTGAGAGACTGGTCCTTCCTCAGAACGTTCCAATTGGAGAAGCCGTGCTTGTAGACCGCTGACAGAAGGCACGCATCCGTAACCTCTGACCACTCAGCACAAGGTAAACGACCGCCAGCGCAGACTGAGGCGGGTGGCACTCGTGGGACTCCATCGTTGTCGCACTTCTCTATCCAGGCTGTCAGAGTCGTCATCAAATCTTCTCGCTCTACTTTCTTTTTGTCCTTCTTCTCTTCAGGAGGCGAGTCGGTTTTAAGCAGCTCGCTCCAAAAAGACGCATCCGCACCGTCATCGGACTTTCCCTTACGCTTGCGCTTGGTCGGCTTGACCTCTGGAGCGTCATATCTGAAATCTGAAATGTTGTTGAAGGCGCTGATGAGTTGTCCAGCCGCAGAGCAATCGTCGTCCTGGTCCTCCTTTGCTCGGTCCTCAGCCTCCATCAACACGGTATCCAGGTTGATCTCACTGGGGACAACGTCCTTCGCGAAGAGTCCCGAGGCCCCAAACTTTAGGATGCTGGCCAACTCCTCTCTGGAGAACGTGATGGAGTTCTGTTTTTGGCCTCCCAGCAGGCCCTTGTCATCGCTTTTCTGATTGAGTCCCTGCACCACGAGCGTATCTAGCACCAGCTTCTGCTTGGCCCTCTCGAGGATTTCCACCTCGATGGTGTCTTTGGTGACAAGCCGATAGATGTTGACCGTTCTTGTTTGGCCAAGGCGATGTGCTCGAGCTTCGGCTTGCAGGTCGTTCTGGGGGTTCCAGTCGCTGTCGTATATGATTACAGTGTCTGCACTTGTCAGGTTGATCCCGAGGCCGCCCGCTTTGGTACTCAAGAGGAAGACGAAGTCCTCGCTGTCTGGAGCGTTGAAATGGTCCATGGCCTTCTTACGAACCTCTTTGGACATGGTTCCATCGAGCTTTTGGTGCCTGTAGCCTTGAAGGTTCAGAAAATCGCCGAGGTGGTTCAGCATTTTGACCATCTGGCTGAAGATGAGAACACGGTTTCCTTTGGCCTTCAGGCGTTTCAGGAGTTGTGCCAGCAGTACCACCTTCCCACTACCCCATAGGAGCTCCTGTTCGAACCGCTCTCGAGTTTGGGGACTGGACAGCAGAAGGGTGTGGTTGCACACCTTCTTCAGCTCCATGCAGATGTTCTGTAAACTGCTTTTCCCGCCGGTGGACTTGGTCAACTCCTCGAAGTTCTTCGTCAGCACGTTCTTGTACATTTCTACTTGCATGGGACTGAGCTCCACGCGCAGAATACGTTCCACTTTGGTCGGTAACGACTTGAGAACATCTCGCTTTACGCGCCGTAAAACGAACCTGGAGAGCTCTTGTTGTAGCCGCTGCAGCTGAGCCGATTTCTCCGTCCCCATGCTGTCTAGTTTCTCAATCTCACAGAACTGGTTTTGAAAGTGCTCGTAGGAGGAGTACAACTGGTGGTTCATGAAGTGCAGGAGTGACCATAACTCTTCCAGGTTGTTGTGGAGCGGCGTGCCTGAGAGCAGCAGTTTGTACCGCGACTTAATCAGAATCATCTCCTTAAACCGCTTGCTGTCGCGGTTCTTAAGGGAGTGGGCCTCATCCACGATCATGAGGAAGAAATCCATAGAACGGAGCACCGCCAGGTCGTCGGGACTCGTTAAGATCGAGGGTGTCGTAATGATGACATCAGCTCGCGGACGGGCTCGATTTAAGGGGTTGCTGTACTTAGACCGAACCATTTGCCCTTGAGCAGTGCTGTTTGGTTGCTTGGCCACGACGGTACCGAGCTCGTAGGCTCGGATCACCTCTCTGGAGACCTTACCGCCGTGGTAGACGACGACATTGGCCTGCGGGAGCCAACGCTCGAACTCTTCGTTCCAGTTGTCGACAGTGGACTGCGGGACCATGACCATGATGGGGCTGGCGATCCTCTCTCGCTCGAGGAGGTGGCCAACCACAGCTATCGTCTGGATGGTCTTGCCCAGACCCATCTCGTCAGCCAACAGAACAGAGAAACCCTTCTTCATTCGGGATACAATCCAATTGATACCGATGAGTTGATAGTCTCGAAGGTCAAACTTTGCCTTGAGGAAGGTTGGAGTGGCTTCGTAGGGTTCGAAGGAGGTGGTTCCGAGGTCGTGGGCGTTAAGAGGGTGACTGGCGCTGGAGGGACCACACAAGCGGTCCTCACGCTCCAAATACTCATCCATGGCTTTGTCAAAGCCCAGTTCTCTCAGAAACGTATCATTCTCCCAGGTGCAGACCTCGTAGGGTTGATTCAACCACTTCACCAAGCACCGGGTTACCTGCACCTTCTCATCTTCTTCCTCAGACGGAATGTCAAGGCTCATAAGTCGGAGGGGACTGGTTCTATAGTGGTCAACAAACGATTTTGGGACCTCTACGGTGACCATCCGCACGATCCGTTGTACTATCATGGCGTCGGCGTCTAATTGCCGCTCTAGCTCGTCCCGAATGAGAATGGATTCCATTTCGTCGTCGTTGGCCGCAAGGTTTTGTAACTGCAGCTTCTTCAGATAGTTATCGATCTTGCGGATGCCCTTCACGTTGCAGCTGCTCAGCTCCTCAAACCGCTCCCAAGTGTTCATGTAGTGGCACTTGCCCACCCACTTGATTAAGAATTCGCGGTCATCCAGCGAACCTCCGAAGTTTCGGTGCTCGATAATCTTGTCAATGTACGGCTCTTGTGCCAGAGGAGTCACACAGGGCAGCACCTGCGGTGGGACCTGCCCCTTCCCACTGTCAGCCTCGTCAGAGCTGGATGCCAAGAATGCTTTCAGGTCTATCTTCTGATTGCGAACTCGGTTGCTAGTTCGTGTTGGCCTAGTTTGGACTCCCGACGGTGCGTAGCCTTCTGACTGACTGTCCGAGTCTCCATTCTTAATCCTGTAGTCAGGTGTGCGTCTGCGTGCTCTCCGTGGTCGAGATCTGTTGGGGTCGTCGTCATCGTCGTCAAATATATCTTCCTCGTGTTCCTCGCTGGAGCTCGAAAAGCCGACGAAGTCACTTTCCTCAGTGTCGGAAGAGTTTCCAGGATTCGGATTTAGCTGCGTTAGGA
>NW_027178538.1:0-1126 GCF_019968985.1 Porospora cf. gigantea B | reverse complement strand
CCCGCAGAACGCTGTCTTCTGCTCGTCAGTGTAGTCATGATGGACCGAATCAGCACCGCTGACACATGTGGTAGATGTAGCATCCCAGTGACACTGGTTGGTCTCTCCACAGACGCCTTCCTTCAACGAGCTCTCTATACTGGAGGCGTTGAGGGCGTCGCAGACGGTAATGAAGTCACAGTGACCATGGTTGCCATGGGAAACCCACAAACAGTACCCAAGAGCCTGGCATGCATCGCCCTTGAAGTACATGGACATGTCGTTGTAGGCGAGGGACAAGCAGAAGTCGGTCTTCTGCTTGTCAGTGTAATCATGATGGACCGAATCAGCACCGCTGACACATGTGGTAGATGTAGCATCCCAGTGACACTGGTTGGTCTCACCACAGACTCCTTCCTTCTCTGAGACCTCTATATAGGAGGCGTTGAGGGCGTCGCAGACGGACACTAAGTCACAGAGACCATGATCGCCATGAGGAGTCCACGAACAGTACCCAAGAGCCTGGCATGCATCTCCCTTGAAGTACATGGTCATGTCGTTGGAAGCGATGGCCCCGCAGAACGCTGTCTTCTGCTCGTCAGTGTAGTCATGATGGACCGAATCAGCACCGCTGACACATGTGGTAGATGTAGCATCCCAGTGACACTGGTTGGTCTCTCCACAGACGCCTTCCTTCAACGAGCTCTCTATACAGGAGGCATTGAGGGCGTCGCAGACAGACACGAAGTCACAGTGACCATGATCGCCATGAGGAGTCCAGGAACAGTACCCAAGAGCCTGGCAGGCATCTCCCTTGAAGTACATGGTCATGTCGTTGGAAGCGATGGCCCCGCAGAACGCTGCCTTAAGTTCGTCGGTGTAGTTATATGGGACCGACGCAGCGCCGATGACACATGTGGTAGAGGCAGCGTCCCAGTGACACTGGTTGGTCTCTCCACACACTCCTTCCTTCAACCCACTCTCCATATCGGAGGCGTTCAGGGCGTCGCAGACGGACACAAAGTCACAGCCGCTAGAAGTCCACGAACAATACTCGAGCAGATCGCATGTGTTTTCCTGAAAGGTAATTTCCATGTCGTTGGAAGCGATGGCCCCGCAGAACGCTGTCTTCTGATCGTCCGTGTAG
>NW_027178537.1:0-7577 GCF_019968985.1 Porospora cf. gigantea B | reverse complement strand
GGACGCACCCGACTACTTCATGTCCGCGCACTGGAAATGTCTGACTGCTTGATGTGAAGAAATGTTTTGCAAACTAAACAGAGGTATTTGAAAGTGTGCTTCTGGAAGTCCAACACAATCATATGACCCTTGCCGAACCAGTGCTCGTTCTCAATCAGGTGTGACACTAGCTTTACTTTTCACCAGGACTACACATGCGATATGAAACGCGTGTTAAAGCGTCAGAATAGCAGCGCGCGCTGTAACCGTAACACGACCGTGCCGGCAGTCTGCAAAAACCTGATCAAGACGAAGTCCACCATTCTCGACAAATCCGGCAAGAAGGCCAGCTCCTTCTCGCTGTGTCGTGACCTCCCTACGCCGCTCACAAGGCTGTAGTCACCAGCAGAAGCATCAGCCGGATACCGACCAACACACACGCTACGTTGAACGCGCTCCTTATGACCAGTTTGAACGTGGAGTACACGAGTGAGAGGACCATGCCCAGCAGCAAGAGGATCTCCACAATTGCAGTAACAGACGCCAGGAGGTTAACGGAGTCTACGATATCGTGGAGAAACACGAAACCGTAAATCGACAAGCAAATCTCATCAAGAGGAGGCACGAAGCTCGCCACGCGGACGATCTGGTAAAGGACTGTGTCAGTGGGACCCAGGCCTCACTAGAGAGACGCCAAGGTTGCACGCCAGGGCAGGCTGCAACGTGCTCGAACACGTCACAGCCCACGAGACCTGCCAAAGCGGCAACGTAGCATGCGAGCCAGGTGAGTACGAAACAGAGGCGGAACATGAACTAAACGTAGAGAGTTTTTTAACTCTGGTTTTTGTTTGTGGTTCAAGTTCATGAAAGTACAGGAGGCTACAACGGGGACGGCACCTGTGGCAACGCCTCCTTGGAAGCCAGAGTCATCGCCAAGCCTTCCTAGGTTGGATCTAGCAGACCTCGATTTAGCCAATAGAGAAGGGTTGCAGGAAATTCTAAGACATGGTCAGGTCTCTGGGATGGGGTATGGTTGCGATCTTGCCGAGAGCGTGGGTGCCGTTTTGGACTCGGGCGCAGCAACAGACGGGCTGTGGCTGCTTCAAGATCAGGATACTATTGGGTGGTGTGACATTCCAGCAACGTCCCGGATTCCATCTGTCTTTCCTAACCGGTCAGTCACACCCCAAGTCTGGGCTTCCGATGTACACCGGGAGCTAAACGCGATTGCTAAGCTTATTGACGCTGACAGCGCGTGGTCCATGCACTTAGACTACATCGAAACCACGCTGCTGACGCCACATGTTGCGACTGATGGGTTTTCTGACAATCCGTTTCTAGAATTCGTCGAGTCCGAATCTCGAGCGCAGAGAGACCGACTAGAATCGCATGCTCGAGAGGGCTTACTGACCGAGTCGACGGCATGGACCGAGTGGGTTGAAAGAACAACCCGTGAGCCTGTTTCCGACGCTCTGGTCCGCGGTCTGAAAGACCAAAACCCCTTTAACATGTCCACCTACGAGCCCGTCCTCCGTCCGCCAGGCTATGCGAGCCCTTACCGCTCGCTCCGCCGAGAGGTCGAGCGCATAGATGCTCTTGTTCAGCATAGGGAGTCCCACTCAGAGTTTCGGAACACTTTTGAAGGGTGCCTCCAAGTGGATCGCACGCTGCCATTCAGTCGGTTCGCTGCTGCCCCCAACGTATACGAAATCATCGAGGACCAAGTCCAGCGCGACTGTCAGGAAGCGGCGAGTCGGTTGTGTGAAGACGACGTAGCGCGTGTCTGGAACCAGGTCGTGGGCACGGAAAGCAAGTCGCGCTCACGCAAATCTCGCGCAAAGCGGCGAACGGAATCGCCCTACGCGGAGGATGGACGGGTTCTTATGTCGGGAATCCGCGCCAACGCGGCCGTTCTGCCTCGTGTTCGCCCCATGCTCAACTTCAAGGAGGTCGTGAGTCTTCAAAGGCTGGCCAGCACCAGTCTGGTGTACAGGGGTACCGTGGACGGTCACCACGAAGCCGTTAGGCGGTTGCAAGTTCCCCAGAACTGGGTGGTGGATCCGCATGTCAAAGCCGTGCCAGCCGTGGCTGAAGGACCGCGCTTGAGCCGCAGCCCAGTGTGGTCCTTGCTCTTTCCAGCTGCGGATCCACCACCCGTGGATGCAGCGATGGTGGAAACCGGCGACGTGCTGCTGCGAATCACGATGCACATGCGGAAAGGACGAATGCCACTGAGGACAGTGATCGGTTTAGGGTCGCAAACTTTGGCGGAGCTGAAAGACCTTCTCTATTGCGATGAAGATGTAAATCAAAGCGGATTCAAAGGAGCGTGCATGTGGATTGGCAACGACTTCTTCAGCGATATGCGTTATACGAATGTGTGTTACAGCACGCCCATCGTTGAATGGCGAATGCGGGCCTCACACCAATGCGGACCTATCCGGTCCATGCATGAAGTTATGTTGAAGGACATTGCGTGGCCAATCCGAACGACAGTAGCCTATCTGCATCAAGGAGATTGTGAGCATCGATTGACTCTGGACAACATGGAGCTCTTCAACCCGCAAACCCATGCACCATACCGAAAGTCATACCCGTTACGTGTGTGGCAACCGGCGGTGAAACTAGAGTATTGTGGGGCATGCCGGGCCAAGCTGGCAGCGATGCTGGTCTTCCAGACGACGCTCGTGAAGGATAACCCTTGCAAGCTCTGCAATGAGTGTTTTGATCGACTGTGTTTGGATGAAGAGGGGGAGCACGTGGAGCCGATGACTGCCTTTGAGTACCAGATGAACATCTTATGAGCCAACGGAAGGATCGCGTAAGGGTACGATGCCTCGTGTGAGCTAACTAAAGGTCTCAACAAATTAGTCCAAGCGACTGTGGTCCGATCAAGATCAAAAAGACGCTGTCATGAGTGGCCAGGGACACTGAGCACCTTAAGTTCGCTCTCCTCCAACTTCAAGAGTGACTGGCGAGGCGTTTTGGCCGTCTTTTGTGGTTTTTGCTCGACTTCGGATTTCGGCTTCACGGACACAGCAGTCTTCAACGGCATCGCAAAGGTGTAAGGTACAGACCTCTGAATGCCATACCTCTGCGCCATCATCACCGCCGGTGTCCTCTGCTGTCTGGGCGTTGAGGTCTCGCTCGCCTCGTTCCCGTTCGTCTCGTTCCCGTTCGTCTCGTTCTCGTTCGTCTCGTTCCCGTTCATCTCACCCACGAACTGGCTGACAGAACGGAATGGACAATGAATGACGACTTTCCGCATCCCACGCGTCAGCGCCACGTAAAACAGGCGCCGCTCCTCCTCGAGAGTTTCGGTCGGCCTCGTAACTAAAGGGATGTTCCGCTCCACCACGTTGATCACGACCACCATCATGAACTCCAAACCTTTCGACTTGTGAATTGTCATCAGAGAGATCTTGTTGCTGTCTTTGCTTGTCCCCTCAGACACATTGTCAACGCAGATGCTGTCGATGTACCCATTCAGTGAAGGCGCCTCGTCAAGTGATTCGTCCATCAAATCATTCTGGTAGTTGCTAGCAAGCCGCACTAAAGTATCCAGGTGATACATTCGATCATTTAGTTTATGGTCAGCGAGATGATCGGCAATCTGCTCCTCTGTAAAGCCTCTAGTTTTCCACTCCTTGATGGCTTTCTCCCTTTCTTTGACCATGACTCCTTTGTAATGTTCAACAATCCCACTTTCGGCCATCAGGAATCTCACCTGCTCCGCGACAGCCATGCCGGCAAGACTTCCCAGGAGCGCTTCGAGCTTCCGAAGGAGGCCTGCTAGCACAGGAGCCAGCACATCGATCTTTTGACGGCACGCCTGCCAGAGGGTCAACCCTGATCCGGCATGTATCTGCTTCACCTGCTGCAACGCCTTGGCTCCGATCCCCTTCCCAAGGAATTTAGCCTCGAGTACCTTCAGAACATTGCGGCCTATTTCCGGGTTGGCGGAGAAACGCAGCAGATTCATAGCGTCTCGGATTTCTTTCCTTTCGAAGAACGACACTCCTCCTACAATGATGTAGGGTAGCTTCGCGAAAAGCATCGCCTGCTCCAGGGCCATGGCCTCTTTGTTCTTTCGATAGAGTACGCTGATATCCGAATACTTCCAGGTTTGGTTTTGGGAAAGATGCCGCTTGATGACCTGCGGAACGGAATCCATAGGGTTGTTTGTCGATCGAGTTGTGGTCGGAGATCGATGGGTGCGATCGGTGGCTGGCTGCAAGTCGTTTTGTGGACCCAACACAATCACTTCTTCCCCTTCGTCGTTCTCCGTCCACAGCTCCTTGGGTAGTCTTTCTCTATTGAACGCAATCAAATTGTTCGCTTTGTCGAGAATATTTTTCGTGCTTCGGTAGTTCTGGTCGAGCGTATGGGCCTGCACCCGGGGCCAGGCATCTCGAAACTGACGCAGGTTCTCGGGGCGAGCACCTCGCCATCCGTAGATGGCCTGATCATCGTCGCCGACTGCGATCACATAACTCGCCCTGCCGATAAGATACAGAACTCGGAATTGAAGTTCGTTCGTGTCCTGGAACTCATCCACAAGTATGTGTCGGTAGATAGACGCGAGGCGGCCTCGTGTTTGGGGGTCCTTGGCAAGCACTTCATACACGGAGAGCAGCAGCTCGTCGAAGTCAAGCAAACCTTGATCGTGCGCAATCCGCTCGTACTCGCCGTAGCAGGTTACCAGCATCTCGTATTTGAGCAGTTCTAGAGTTGGGCATTGCAGTAACCAAGCCATCTTCGCCTCTCCTACCAATGCACGTCGCATTGACTGCTTTTCAAAACTGATAAACTTCAACACTTCGTCAACTTTCAAGATGGGTAGGACAGAGCTCGAGTCTACCACCGAAGCGGAATTAACCAGGTTACTGATAATCGTCTTCACCATTGCCTTCTGGTCGACACTGTCCATGATTTGCCAATCGGTTTTTATGCCAGCAGAAAGCCTCACGTCTTCCCTCCGGAGCAACCGGACACAGAAGCTATGAAAAGTGCAAATCTGGGCACCTCTCAGGCTCCTTCCCCCCAACACAGCCTTCACTCGCGCTTTCATTTCATTGGCAGCCTTCCTGGTGAAGGAGAGAGCGAGAATGCTCTGCGGCTCGGCCTTGAGTACACGAATTAGGTAAGCGACTCGGCCGGTGAGGACGCGAGTCTTCCCAGTCCCGGCCCCTGCGACTACCATGTACGACCCCAGCGGCGCTTCAACCACAGATTTCTGCTTCTCATTAAACATCCAACTGCGAATCTCAGAGTTTTATCGTATCAGACACGACAAGCGAGTCGTTAGGATCTTGGATCTTTGACTAGAGTAGCTTTGGGCTGTCCTGTGAGTAGCTTTGTAGTAGCGTTGGTAATCCATAGCGAGTGGTCACATGTCGTGACAGACATGAGACTGATCCAGCAGGCATGTTGCATAGATGTGGGGCTGATGACGCAGGTCAGAATGTCGCTGCAGGCTCATGATTCACGTCGCTAGCGGGCAAAATAGTAAGTTCTGCCTCTTGCATGTACGACAACGAGAACATCTTCGCGAGGATCCTGCGGAAAGACATCCCAGCGTACACGATATTCGAGACGGATCACGCTCTGGCTATACTAGACGCCTTTCCCGCGGTGAAGGGACACTCACTTTTGATCCCCAAGTCTCGAAAATCGTCTTTGGGCGAGATGACCGCGGAGGAAACCGCCCTTGCCCTGCAAGAGCTGCCGCGACTTATCAAGTTGGTCAAGAAGGCCTCTGGAGCTCCCGCCGTAAATGTCTTGTCTAATAATGGAAGTGAAGCGGGGCAGATGGTGTTTCACACGCACATCCATGTGATTCCCCGGTTTCCAGACGACCGCCTGCTCAAGCACCCAGCGTCGAAGGGGAAGCTAGATCCTGCTGAGGCTGCAGCCGTGTTGGGTCTCATGATGCATTAGATACGTTAAACAAATGGTTCATTCAGAGGCTTTCAGAAGCTTGCAAAGGTTGAAGCTGGCATCGACTATTGCGCCATCGGCCGCGTGCTCCTCGGCAATTATTCGGTAGCCTCTGCGGTGGTAAAGGCGGATGGCGCCAGGATTACTTAACTGAACCATCAGCCTGACTGTGGTGAATCCCAATCTTCTGATCCACTCCTCAACGAAGTCCATGAACTTGGACCCTAATCCCATCCCCTGATGCTTGGGCTCGATTGACAGCTCATCTATGGCGGCGAAGTTGTCACGTTGGTCAAACCGTACTTGTGCGAAGCCCAGCTTCTTTTTCGTGTTTGCGTCTCGAGCGATAACGAAGTGAGAAGGTTGGCGAAATTGGGCAAGCTTGTAGTTGTCACTCCATGGAGTGTTTCCGGCGCGGATTCGGTCGTACACAGGCCGCATGTTGGTGCGAGTGACATCGATCAGCCAGTCCATCGTCTCAGCGTCCACGTCCTTGCTGTTGACGATCTCCAACTTTGGCGCGTCAGCTCCCAAATCCGGCACGAAGCGCACGCATTCCTCCAAGTTTGACACGGGCTTTTCAGCCGGAGGAAGAATACGCTCAGCACACAATAACGTCTCCAGAGTCGATTTGACGGGCAAGTCCGCGAGCTGCTCCCGATACTGGTCTGGTGGCTTCAAGGCCAAGGTTCGAAGCAATGACAGAGCCACATGGGTCGAGTTTTTGGAAGGCGCAGGCGTTAGGATGCGCATTTTTAGATAGCACTCAAAAACAGCCTCTGCAACTTATAGGTTCCAAGAAATGGTTGCAATTGAAAAGACAACATAAAATCACACTACAGCTCAACCTTCTGCTCCTGGGTCTTGGTTCCGTTCTCATCGTAGAACTTCACGAGGCCATCGAAAGTACGAGCGCCATCGAAGAGAACAGGTTTCGACTCCCCAGCCTTGACGAAGAAAATGGTGGGAAAACCGCGGAACTTGAAGTCGGCGTGAGGGATTTCATTCGCAGTGCCATCAAGCTTGGTGACAAGCAGATGGTCGTTCGCCTTGTGCTCCTCGGCGAACTTAGTGTACTCGGGGTCGAGTTTTTTGCAATGGCCGCACCAAGGTGCGTAGACCTCAACGAAGACGTCTTGGTCCTTGTGGAAGACCGATTCCTTGAAGTTCTTGCCTACGACGACCTTCACCGGTTCATCGTTCGTCTCAGGTTCCTCCTCCGACTTCAGAGACCTCTCAAGCTTACCGTCAACCGCATCCTCATGGAACTTGGTGACAGTTTCAACAGAATACTCCTTTCCGCTGAAAATATATCTGCCGGCCTCGTTGGTGTAGACAAGGGCGGGGAATTCAGTCACGTTAAGCATGTTCTCAGCATGGGCCTTGAATTCATCGACGTTCAGCCACACGAGATTGGCCTTGCCGGCGAGGGCTTTGCCGACGGTAACCATGTCGGTCTTGACCTCGTCGTAGGCGGTTCTGTCAGCGGCGAACCAGACGAAATCCAGTCCAGTTCCGGCGTAGTCAGGGAAGGTCTCACCGTTGATAGGTCCGAAATAAGGAACCTTCATGGTTTTCAGGAATTCGACGATCTCTTCCTCAGTGGTGGCGTCCTTGTTGACGACAGTGGTATTGTCAACCTTGCGAATGGCGGTGAT
>NW_027178536.1:0-7590 GCF_019968985.1 Porospora cf. gigantea B | reverse complement strand
CCACACACCGCTCAATATTCATACACCAGCCGCAGTTCAGACTCGACTCAATGGCGCCGGAGAGGCATAGTCCACAGTCTAGTGACAGCTCGGCGTCATCACAGCTGGCGTACGGCATAGCAATACTGGTTTTTTCTTAGACCGACTGAGCAAATTTCCTTACCCGCAAGACGTCGCGAAACTGATGCATGTCTGGAGGGTGTGTGCCCTCCGCCAACAACTCCTTCAACACCAAATCCCAATGCTGAGTCTCCGTATTAACCGCAGCAAAGTTCTGTTTCGAACTACTCAAGAGACTCACTTTGGCAAAGATGTCGCCCAGCGCTAGCAACTGCTCCGGCGTTCGACCGCTCGCCAGTGACATGTGACTGCCCTTCTTGGAGCGGATCCCAACGCTAGCCTTTGGGGAAAACTCGGCACTCGACGATCGTGTAGCAGCGAAGAGCACCGGGATGTCCCCAATCTGCTGCTGGAGGTGCCTTGTCATCGCAGAGATAATCCAGGCAGAATCGACTCCAGGCCATCGTAGCGGGACTAGGAGGTAACCACTGGACGTCGCGAGGACACGGCCACCCCACTCCCTTAGGACAGGTGACAGATTCTCAGCGTCGCTCTCTTCCAGTGTCAGTTGTACTGGCGTCCGAGCCACAACCTCGCTTCCGATATCGCGAGCTTCTGGCGCAGATATCTCGTGGACAGCTTGCAACAGTGCATTGCGCAACATGTCACGAACACGCGCCGAGTGCAAGGGTCCAGGATTGATGGTGAAGAAGCTCGACACAGACACATGAGGAGCAAAAAGATGAGTTGAGTCGGGAAAGGTGCTGCCTATCACCTTTTGCGTCGACGACTGCAACAACTGTCGAAAGGTCGAGTCTGCGGCCGGTTCTAGGTGCACGATAAAAGTCAAACTGTCCGCGGAGGCCACGTGGTGACCAGAAAACGACCTCACGACGGGCACCTTCACAGCACGATACGAGACCTCGTCATCCTTGTCCATGTCGAGTGACTGGGCGACGATGACGTCCACTATCATGACCGAATTTGGCGTTTTCGGGTGTTTTTGGAACGATTTTCGATCTGAGCAAACAGGATTCAGTCTAGTGCGCGTTGGTGACAAAACCTCACGAATACCACCAATTTGTTGGCGGCGAAGTATTCTCAGTAATTGCTCAATTCGAGATCATGGCGGAAGAAAATGCTCGACGCGGCTCGGATTCCGAATCCAGACGCAGGCGAAGTTCTATGAGGCAGCCAGGTGACCGCATCCAGGTGTCGGCTCAGCGGAGCGCGCACGCCTACGTCCGCTTAGTGAAGAGCATTCTTCTCGGAATGGATTGTCCTGTCGAGGAAGGCGTGAAGATAACGGCGCTGGGGTCGGCCATCACAAAGGCAGTTCAGGTGACCGAACTCCTCAAGCAGGAGAAGATCTGCACTACAGTGAAGATCGAGACCTTCTACTCCTCGGAGGACGAGGAGTCGGACATTCACGCTTCCCACATCGCTCGGATACTCATTACTATGAAAAAGCATCCTGACTTCAAGGAGGAATGATGAGTTGTGTATTAATGTCAGCAGCATCGAGATTTCTTGTTTATCGAGAGGAGGCTCTCCTTGCGAGTGATGACCTTTCGAGGTCTGTCGTAGCAACCACAGGCGTTGCAGCCAGCACAGCGTCCGTGCGGCCTGTCACAGGATCTGCAGCATAGGTAGCTGTTACAGCAAGCGCAGCAGCCTCCCTTTAGGTGTTTAACAGCGTAGTCGCCACTGTCCTTACGAGGCTTGCTGGAGAGTGGGGAGGCGTAGGCACCATAGGGCGTTGGTACCACTTGAGGGTAGGCTCCCGTGGAGGGGTAAGCTACAGGAGAAAAGGCCACAGGCGAGTATGCCCCCACCGGCCCGTATGCGGTTGGGTACGGCACCACGCAGTAGGCAGGCATGGGCTTCTCTGGTTTCTTGGACGGCATGATGAGAAATGACTCTATTTTATGTTAAAAAGCTAGAGGAACCCTAGTTGACAATTTGTTTCTAAAACGACATCCTGTATCCACAGCTCTACGACCTCAACAATACCGGGCACGCTGCGACAGCTGAGAGGTCGAATTGGCGGGCAAAGTTTGTGGTGCAACAGCTTGGCGCCTTTGGGCAAGAGAGAGAGGAGGTGTAGCAGGATGCAGTAAGGCACCAGTGGCGGGATGAAAAAGAGCGCGAGGACGAATCGGACCGTTCGAGCGTAGGGGAACGCCGCACCGACGTAGGAGCGAGGATACCTTCGAGCGCCCAAATGACATAGGCAGTCCAGTAGACTCTTCAGACTGGCATCGACTGCTCGTCTCAACATTGATGTCTAATTGCGGGATCCCTTGTCGCTCACGCAGCAAAACGTCTGGTCAACCCACGCGTCACTGGCGCAAAGGAAGCCGAGTGCCGGATAGACGGCCACTGCGACCAGCACTATAAGGTTTGGCACTGCGACCAACCAGAGCAGGATGCTCTCCAGCAGCAGCGCCGCGCATATGATCGCGGATACGAAGCGCACCACAAACAGAGGGAGTTTCATACCAAGAGGCTCACGAGTGAGGGCCACGAGTTGTGTCGCCACCAAGTGATAGAGGAGCATTTCTGGTTGCACGCGTATTACACGATTAAGGTCACTTTTCATCGATGCTGTTGCCGAAGCAAGTCCCACTGGAGTCCACTCCAACCGCTACGGATACGGACGGCGAAGAACTGCGTCGTCGCTTCTATAATGCTCCCTTTCGGTCAGAAGGCATCCCACTCGAGCGGCATCCACCTGTGGAGGTGCTAGACGGGCTCAGGCAGCTGTGTGTGGCGGATCTCGCGGGCAGCGCCTCACATCCGTTGAGCTACTTCCAAGGCACTGTTCTGGCGATGCCAGCCCCAGGAACCGACACCCTAGCTTTGGTGGAGGACGCTCGAGGCAGCGCCGTCGCCGTCGGTTTGGTAGACCTGACGGTGGGACCCCACGTTGGGGAAGGCGCTGTGCTGACGGTGATTGAACCCTGTTGCACCGATTATGATGGCGGCGTTCGGATCGTCTCTGCTGGTGAGCTGTGGATAGGCTGCCTTTCGTGCGGTGGTGAGTTCTCGACTTCTTCTCTGATACAGCTATGGGAACCCCAATGACGGAATATGACGTCACTGAACCACTGCGGCTCTTCGACTGCAAATTCCTGACTCGTAGCGCTGCGGCATTCCGCACGACTCTGATTACTCACCAAGACGTCTGCAATGTCCTCTCTAACGCTGCCCTCTGCCTCTTCAAACTGAAGAATCACCGCCTTAGTCTCACGCTAGCCATGGCCGCGATCGTCATCAACCAGCGGCACTACAAGGCGTGGTACCGAGCACTCATTGCTCTTCGCGAAATCCGAAGACACGAGGAATGTCGGGCACTCTTCAACGTCGCCCCAGTAGATTTCCAATCGCAGCTGAAGGGTCATCTTTGTCCAGGTAAAGGGGGAAGAGGTCGACCATTGCATGACCTGTGCAGCTTAGCACTCTCCCTTGCGTGTAAAGATGTGCGCGCCGCACGCTTTCCTGTCGCACCAGCCACCGGCGCCTCCGTTTCCTCTTTGAAGGAGAGCGGCAACGAGGCCTTTCGTCTGGGTGACTATCGCCAAGCCTTCTCGCGCTACATGCAGGCGCTGGACGCGGCCGACACTGTACTTCTGGCTCTCCAAAGGCTGGCTCAGTGTCACAGCTGCCTCGTGGATGCTCGGAAAGGTGTCGAGTACGCTGTCGCCTCGCTGGTCATCGACATGAGCCAGACAGACTTGTGGATGGTATTGGCCGAAGGCCTACATGAGCTGCGTCTGCCAGATCGAGCCCTCTGGGCTGCACGAATGGGGCTCTCGGTGCGCGGGTCCAACTGTGCGGACCCTGAGATTCTCATGCTTCTCAAGCGCCTCGAGGTCGTCAAGTCATTCACAGACGTGCTTCCGGCCGCTCCCAACGGCCGAATGCTTCATGGGCGACAGCGGACCACTGTACTGGCGAACAACAAACTGCACCCGGATCCAGTAGAACCCCGGGACGTTCTGTTTCAACTATTCGGAACTACAAGTGGTTTCTTAGATAAGCGAATTCCAGCCTACTACCGAGAGGTTGATTTCGACGCCATCCCCGAAATAGACACATCGCTGACCAGCAAGTGGGCGAAATCCGACCACACCAACACCATGACGCTGCCGTCGCTGCTGCTTGGCAATGAGGGCTTCTTCATGGATGAGCGACAGCTGACGGAAAGGTTGAACTCAGTGGATCCGTCGGTGCATTTGTGGTACGGTCAAGCTGCAGTGGGCGATATTTGTCCACGCCGTAGCCTCGACACGTTCTCTGACAACAGCAGCCGCTCCTTTAGCAATGCTCTTCCTCCCCGTGTCGAGTACGAGTTCGGACAGAACCATCTGGGGCTCGACGGCTCCGACCTCGTGCCGTTACTCTTCGGACTCTTCGTGGGCCTCCCAGCAGTGGATGGGCCGGCAAGGTACTTCGGCTACTATCAGTCGGCTTACGCGGTCGCAAAGGCGCTGATCTTACAACGCCTCATGTCCAGCTCGGTGCACCCCAGGCAAGTTCTACAGGTGTGGTTCTCTTCCGGCTGGTCAATACACACTCTTCGTGCCTTCCGCTGGGCGGCAGCCAGGTCGTTTTATGAGATAGAAACGCCAACAGGCCCAGTTGGGCGTCTTCTGCAGTTTTGGTCATGCTGTCCTGGCGTCTCTCTAAGAGAGGCGCAGGCCACCTGGTTGGAGGACCACTCAGCAGACACCTTTGTTGGATCCTTGCGATGTCGAGCTGATCGCGAAGCTACGCTTACATACGACGTCACCGGTCGCCTGTTCGAGTGCGACGTCGGAAGCGTGTGTATGTTTTGCTTGCCAGCAGGCTACCCGCCCATAACACACGACGAGTCCGTTTGGTCGCTGTATGAAGAGGTTAGCCTACCACGGACACAGTACGCCACGTTCTTTGATGCTCTCCTCTCGGACCTCACGGGACGAATCGAAAATCTCACTCAACTCATCCGCAGCGGCAATCTAGAAATATGTGTCAGCCTACGGTCCAACGATGATGACGTTCGGCTAAAGGAGCTACAACCTCGAACGATAGTCTGGGCGAACACTTGTGAATACGCCCATCCCGACGAGTTCCGACGACTGGTAATGGAAGTGACCTCTACAGAGCACCCCACCACACATTATTGTCACTCTGCTTCGTGGCACACGTTGGTGAAGGGAGCACATGTCGTTGACTACCAGCGTCGGGCGCATTCGGATTTGCTGAAGAAGAGTCAGGAGGAGTGCACCAGGCAATTTCCGGCAGAGATGAGGAAGTATCTCGTTCTGCCGTTACCGCTGCACCCGTTTAGCGTCTGCCTGAGTTACCTCTGTCAATCATTCGCTGACAAGTGGGTAGAGCAGTACTTCGGCCACTGGAAGCCCAAGACTCGACTAGTTACTAGTCTGTTCTCACGAGGCGCAGGACTCCTTCAAATCGAGTTTACAGTGACGAACCCACAGTATTAGTCTTAACAGCCCACACCGCCGAAAAGAAAGCCCTCTGCTCCACAAGCGTGGCTGACGCGACACCAAGCACAACGACCAGCAGGCCAATGGCAGTGGTAATGAAAAGCTGCGGGAGATCGAGAGACAGGTCGGTCTCGACAACTTCCCCGCTCCGATAATGGCATGTAGTCTTGTCATTGTGGACACACACCCTATCCACAATTCGTTCGGGGAGCAGCACGAAGATGTCGCCCGTCCGAAGGGCGCCTGGTGGACCTGCCATGCGACTCTCCGGACCTGTGAGCCTTGTCGCATTCATATTAAACTGTACGCGGTCTGTCTTCTCCCAAAGAGATAGAGATGGGCGAATGGGCACCAATCCTCTGCGTGAATCGGAGATCTTCTTACTTACGTATTGGTAAGCTCCACAGTGGAGTCTCCCACCCACTTAACTCGCAGACGAGGGCCAGTAATCATCAACCATTCTTGGAACCCAACTTGATTCTCCTCCGTTGCGGCTTGAATCGCTCTGGGATAATCCGCCGGCCAAAACTCCTTTCCAACTTCAGGGGACGCCGACAGGATGTTAAACTCGTTCAGGAGGTAGTCGTCCGCCTCGCCGCTGGTAGTGTATCCCAGCGCTGGGTTCGACGGGGCGCTGTGCATGGGATTCATGCCCTCCACAGACTTCAAATCGTCGACCACCACTTGGGCCCAGCTGGGAATGCTCGAATCCGCGCAGCAGTTATAAGGACTGAGTGACTTGAAGCTCAGCCACTCACATAGCCCACTCCCCATTCCCAAAGGAATGGAAATTCAAAGCGCTGACGACAGTCTTCATATTCGAGGCCACGCGACGTATGGCCCTGCTTTCGGGCTCACTGAATGCTCCCGATCCTTCGTACTCGTCCAACGAGCACTTCGGGTACTGGTGGGCCCAGTGGAAGCCGTAGTTGCGGTTCAAATCGACGCCAGCATGGGTAGCGGCCTCACAAGTTGGTCGGCGGTTTTTCCGGGCCATGAGGAAGCCAGTTCGCAAAATGAAAGCGTAGCCGTCAGGATTCACGAAGGGAACGAACGCCACGCATCTTGACCTGCGCAGCCCTTTGTCGGCGACAAAGTTTTGGAAAAGCAGCTGCGTCGCTGTGGTGAGAGACAGGGGCTCTCTAGCATGGTGCATTGCAGTGAGCAACAAACAGGGCACCCCCACTGAGGGTACTTCGAACTCTGGATTTCGAGAGGCTTGGTCACTCACTTCCATCTGCATCCTCCACCACCTGTCGGCTATGTGGAGCATCGGTGACGAGGTACATTCGTATGGGTCGTCCTTCAAAACTTCGTCCAACGACGAACTCTGGAAACACAGAGAGCCCCTGTTCTGTTTCGTCGATTGTTGGGAAACCCTTAAAGGAGGCAAGTACGGTGACACACAGGCATAGCGCGGACAGCATCTATTGCAATTTTATGTCAAGCGGTTTTCAAGCTTCTTCATCTGGTCAGCATCCACTTGAATGATAACGACTTCCAACGAGCAGGACGGACACACCGCGACCCGAGCTCCGGCTCTCAGTTCTTCCACGGAAAGCTCAAAAAAGTCGCCACAGGGGCACTGGTAGAAGAGAAAGGCCTGGCCGCCCACGATCCCGACCAGCATCTTGTCGAGAGGGACGTGCTCGTAAGCCAAGCTCATCAATTCGCAAATATCTGTGAGAGATGGTCAACAAGTCCAACGTCTACGCCGACTTGAGGAAATTCATGGACAAGCGTCTGGACATCAGACTTAACGGCAATAGACGGATTGTGGGCGTCTTACGGGGCCACGACAAGTGCATGAATCTCGTGCTACACAGCACTGTCGAGGTGTTGGCAGACGGCCAGCAGAACGACTTAGGCGTCGTTGTCGTTCGGGGCAACAGTGTACTGATGTGGGAGGCCCTTGACAAGGCCAAAGTGTGATGTCATCGTCAAATTCCGAATCAAGCAATCAGGTTTTCTCTTTGAAGAATCTTGTGTGCTTTGATGATCCAAACAACAGCTGCTGCCATCAGCAGAATAACTG
>NW_027178535.1:0-7593 GCF_019968985.1 Porospora cf. gigantea B | reverse complement strand
CCTCCAATTACACTCGGGAGAACCAACTCTCCTTGCTGGTCGAAGGCTCGTCTCTTGTCGAGACGAAGGCTCTCGCCTCCCAACGGCATCTCAGACCTTCCCTTCCGTCTTACGCGACCTCAGCGGTCACCGGATAAACGCGGAACAGTTCAAGCTCGAGCTGCTGCCTTCCATCACATGTTGCGACTACATTTGATGATTTTGTTGATTTCCGAATGGCATCTGTGTGTGGGGTGGATTTTCTGGACTCTCCTTGCTTTCTGTTCATCTCAAAGATGTCTCTTGTTTCCAACTTCCTCCGTCATGCTTACAACGATTTTTCAGACATTCAATCCTTAACTGCGATATGCAAAGGGATGCGCAAGCCCCACAGAAACAGCCCTAACAATGGTCATTAGTGCAACTTTAATGAAACTCCTTCTAGGGCTATTGCCTGTGGTGTTTGCCCACTCCTGCGAACAGGAGAACATTGCCATTCTTGGGGACCCTCTAGAAGTTATTGAGGTTGCGGATGTTAACGAGTGTATTGTCATTTGTTCGCGTAACTATCACTGTAAAGCTATTACTTTTAAGGATGGGAGGTGTCGTGTGATGGATGATGAGACCACCACGAGCGAGACGGGGGCGGTGTCGGCCTTGAAAAGCTGTCCGCGAAATCTGCAGTCCGCTGAATCGCTTCACGCCTGTCTCCTGTTCGATACGGTTCTGAACGGGAAGGTAGTCCAAGGAACCCACACAGTAAACGTGGATGAATGTAGCGAGGCCTGCGAACGGTCACTTCACTGCGAGGCGTTCTCCTGGCAGCGCTCCACGAGTGTCTGTCGTCTGGTTGGTGGACCGGTTGAAGCGGAGCCCAGGCGAGGTGTCGTGTCAGGATGGATGGAATGTGTCGATGCCCCTGCCGACGCAGACGAGCCCAAGCTCAAATGTTTGGATCGCGACAGGCTTTTGTCGGGTACGGATATTCGCAGGCTTCGATGTTCTGACGCCCGCTGCTGCCAAAACGCTTGCAGGATGGAAACTCGGTGCTTTGCATTCAACTTCGACAGGTTTCGTGGACGATGCAGCCTGTTGTCCAACGTTCATGGGCTCCGGTCGCGTGGTGGATGGATCTCTGGATTCAAGCACTGTGCGGACGATGAGGACACAGACTCCAGTACGCCACCACAACTTCACCATGCGTGCCTTTCATGGACTGAGCTGTCGGGAAGGGAGCTCGCCTACAAGCACGCGAGTTCTGCCGAGACATGTATGGTATTTTGTGAGGACCGAGAGACCTGTGAAGGGTTTTCCTGGAACTGGAACTCGCAGTCGTGCTTGCTGAAGAGCGAGCTCACTGGTAGTCAGTCGTCCTTAGACTACGTATCGGCGGTCAAGGGCTGCTTTCAGCCGACTACGACAACGACGTCCACTACAGCATCCACTCTTGAGGTCACATCCAGGACCACTGGCGCCTGGACCGATCCTCCCGCAATTACGACTGTGTGGACTGATTCTCCCGCCATTACGACCGTGTGGACTGATCCTCCAGCCATTACGACTGTGTGGACTGATCCTCCAGCCATTACGACTGTGTGGACTGATTCTCCCGCCATTACGACTGTGTGGAGTACAGCAGGACACGTCCCTCTGACCAACAAGTGCTTCATTTGGGAAATTAACTTTCGAGGTTTCGACGTGGCGGTGAGAAGGACTGGCCTGCTCGACTGTGTGCGGGCTTGCGCTGACTTAGCTGAGTGCAAACACTTGTCGTTTGATACCGTGCACGGGATATGCTACCTGAAGTCGTCTGATCGCGGCGGCGCGCTGGACAGTGACTTCGTGTCCGGATCTATGGGTTGCTTTGCGCATGAAGAGCAGCCGATCGCGACTCCGAGCCCGTCTGGGGCTGAATGCTATCTGCGAGACGTTAGGTTTCTCGGTCCAACCATAGCTACCAGACGAACGCGCGACGTCCGGGAGTGCCTCCGTACCTGTGAAGCACACTTCCGGTGCGACCTCTTCTCTTTTTCCAAGGAACTCTCGCTGTGCTTTCTAAAACGCCGTAGTGGTGAGGTCCGACGTTCCAAGGGTTTTGTATCCGGAGACGTCGAGTGCTTCCACCCAAAGGCTGCTGATCCAGGATTCCACCCTAAGGACCGACCAGGGACTGCATACCTAGGCGTCGAGGATACGTACAACCCTTGCTATTGGCTTCAGACTGACTTCGTAGGACTAAGCCAAAACATCGCCTACGCACCGTCTACTCCGACGTGCCTAGCGCTGTGCAAACACTTCCCTGGGTGCAAGCATTTCTCGTGGAACAGGCGGACTCAGCAATGCTACATGAGGTCCAAGGTTGATGGTCTTCGGCGCGACCGTGATATGGTGGCAGGGACTATGAGCTGCTTCTATCCCAAGGAGTTTGCGTGACCAGTACTTGTGCGTGCCGTAGTGAAATTTCAGCCGAATACCTCCATTGCGGTATAGATAGTCGAACGCCTTTGGTTCCTACATCCGCATCAGGTTATCGTACGTAAGGAAGCCGGCAAATAGATTCCGTACCTTAGGAAAAAGGAATGGCTCTGAAGGTTTGTATTTCGCGTGAGGAGGCCACTGCGATGAGGTGACGTGATACCTTCGGGATCGCTGGCGCCGTTACCGGGTGGAGTGGTCTCTCTACACATTGTACAGTTGTTCACATTTTAGAAAGGGATGTCATTGTCTCCGGTGAGTCTCACTCGAACGTAACGTCCTCAGGATCCAGGTGTGACACGGACCCAAATGACTGACAGAGAATGCCCTCCCTTTCGTTGACGAGTAGCGCTAGAAAGCTCGCGTGGGGCCAGAAGCAGCCCCGGGCTGCTGCAATATCCACTGCGAAGCACGCCGCGAAAGTGCTTACCACATCTTCCTCCGCCCCCACCGCCACAAGCAACTGGCCCTCAGGGTAGTCCGTACTAAGAAGCTCTGAAGGGGACGTAGCCTTGGAACACTCGACTCGGTTATCCAGCTGCGAGGAGAGTGCCGCAGTGATGAGCTCGGATGTCTCCACACACGACGCGGAGACCGCCTGGGAAGTGAGGCACGTGACAGCCCACGACGAGAGAGACCGCACGTGTAGGTTGCAGAAACCACCGATCCACTTGGCTGCGGCCTGTACCTGTCGTTTCCCCACAGTGGACAATCCTCGGTCCAGCAACCCTTCGACCTTGTTGTGGCCGTGTCGAATCAACACAACGGTCCTCTCAACACTGGACCTCAGAGTCGACATTACTGTACCCCTACTTGACAACAGGAGATCCCTGTGGACCTGCTCCCGAGGTTCAACCTCAGCCAGACCCTCGAATCGTGTGCTCCTCAGGGGAGATTCCAGAATGTTAGCCGTGAAAGATAGTGGAATCTTGGCCCGTAACAGATATCCAAAATCCCCCAAGATCAAAGCTCGCTCAAGAGTTAGCGACACGCCAAAAGGCAAAATGGCTCCGTGTGCGATGCGTGCACGGTACCAAAAAGACTCCGGGAACTCCACGATCTCAGAGACGAGCCAACGAACACTGTTGCTGTTGGCGGCCCACACTACGGTGGTCGCTTGTCTTTCGAGTCCGACACGCAGACTGGGAGCTTCGGTGCAGTACACGCCCAGGACTCGGTCGCTGTCCTTGGGGCGGCAGGGGAGGCGGTTGCGAATTCGTTGATCGGTTGTACAGGTGTCGGCCGGGAGGGCTGTGAGCGGGTTGTCCAGAATGCCTATCGGCACCAATGGACCTCGAAATTCGAGGGCGCATTCTATAGTTTTCTTCGGCAATCGCGCATCTGTAGCTGGGACATCTCCTATTTCAATCGGTAGGATCTCCTCAAGGTAGCTGTTCGGCAACAGCGGCACATGCCGGTCTTGGCGCTGGTTGATTGCCTGCTGAAGCAGCTGCCCTGATACCAGCGATGGTCCAGTCCTTCCAGCCCAGACACAGGATGTGCAGCCAAAGTCGTCCGTGAGAGACCGTAGTCCCTCGGCGGCCCGCTGGGCCTGCGCCCGACCCCGAGCAGTGAGCGAGTTGCCTGTAGGTTCGCCGTGTAGAACAGCGAAGATCTGCAGAGGCAACACAGGCTCATTGGCCCAGTCGATAGTTTCCGTCATAAGGGAGTCCTCCAGGCCACACAGAGACTGAACGGATGCACAGTGACTCCATAGCGAAGGTGCACTCTCGCGGTCCCACAAGGACGGGGATTCAGGGAAGCCCCCAGCTCCCACGCAGGAAGGCACGGGTGTGGCTTTCAAGACGTCTGCGAAGTCGCGAAGGAGGGCTCTCTCCTCATCCGTATCGGCCAGTATGGTGTACTCCAGCACATTGAAAACGCCCATGCAGTGCAATATCACCTGCAGTCTGTCTGACTTCTCGCACAAGTCTCGCATGACACACGAGTGAAATGAGTAGTGCTCAACGCCTTCGGGGTGGTTTATCTGTGTGCAACATCATGGCAACCCACTTCCAGCCGGTTTTCGGAGAACACGGGGGACACCGAGACGCCTGGCGTTGTCGTTTTGAGAGCCGGCTGCCTCACTACAGATGGGACGACACCCATGGAGTAATCGTCATTAACAAATAGACGTGAACACAACCAAACGCCATCGATGTATCATGGTGCGTCGATACGCAATGTTTCGCTTTCTGATCCGTATGCTTCTCATGGCACCGGTTTATGGTCGGTTCACCATCCACGTCGCCAATGAAGCCGTCAGAAAATTTAGATCGCCCTACGGCGACCCCGTCTACTTTACCGGAATGTACCAAATCGCAGGAGAAGTGGTGGCGCTCGGCGGACTGAGCCCCTCCACAGCGACGCCGGTGGTGACTTCGAACACGGACGAGCTGAATGAAGTTTCCGTGTTCGAGTTCCCCGACTGCGGCACCGAGACAGCGGAACCGAGTTCCACGGTGCCCCTGTTAATCGGCAGTGTCGGTGCTTGGTCTGGGGGTGAGGTAGATGATGAGAATGATAACGTTGTGCTTTTCTCCAAGTTCCAGGTGCCGACATCCGCGATCGTCAGCCGTCAACCGCTCCAGTTCCAGCTCACCGACCCGCTGACAGGAGACCGGGCCGTGTTTGAGAAGGCACCTGTAGTGGTGGCGCAGGTGCAGTACCAGCAGTCCGACTTCGCTGCCGACGGAACGTTAGCTACCCGCTACGATGTAGTGGTGGAGAGAGTCACCCGAGCGCAGGTAGATGTGAGCTTATCGGTTCACGGAACGCGTCCTACAATTGACAGCATCACCGTGGGTGTCATGGCGTTCGTTGAGCTTACTATGGATTGGAGCCCTGATATCAAGTCACGAGGGTTTGTCGCCAGTCCCGGTTTGGCTGAAGACTTTCCAGCGCTGGCCGACGCTACAGAGTTCCCAAACAACTGCGGTGGTCCTATGCTGTTTTCCAGCAGGACGACTGCGAGCGCGAACGACTTGCGGACTTTCTACTCCTGCAACGAGGGGTGCACCATCCCGCAGGTCCGCTCGAGCGACTGCACGTCGGTTGCAAGACCGCTCACCAGGGAGTTCCGAGATTCGTTGAATCTCGTGGCGTTCTGGACTAGGATCTGTGAGTCCGCTTCACAATCAGCTCTCTTTTCGGCAGAGCAGCCGGTGGACGTGCCAGAAGAAGGTAACAACAGTGCCCTATTCTGGGGTGTGATCTTCGGGGTAGGTCTGGGGATCATTGGCCTTGCCGCCGCTTATGTCTATGTGCGATTTAAGAAAGATCCCACCCACCTTCAGTCTTCCGACATCACAGAGGCGGCAGAGGCAGCACCCGCGACGTCTTCGTCAATCGCGCCGCCGTCTGGGATCCCTCGACGCCGTTCTTCCCAAGATTATTTGTACAGCCCTGCCCCTCAGCCCGCCTACCAAGCCCAGGGACGACCTACGAGAGTATATCCGAGCACGTATGTTCCAGCCGCGCATTTCGACACGTCACAGAAGTCCTATCCGGCGCCGGGGCCACCCCGGCCAGCCCAGAGGCCACCCGGGGCGCGGCGGGCGCCACGACGGCCGGATCTTGCGTACCCAGATTTCAACTGACATAATTCTAAAAACAGAAAAACTATGCCTACGCTTGTACCTGGCGCCTGCGTGGTCCACATTCCTAGTGAATCGCAGCTTGCGCAATCCACGGCTGTTCGGCGGTTAGAAGAGCGCCATAAGCAAGAAATGCGCCGACGGCGATCTCTACGAGAGGAGGTCTACCTCCTTCGCAACCAGCTAGCCCACCTCACGCACGAAAATGGTTGGCTGTCAGTCCGGCTCCATGGTCAGAACGAGGTGCCAGATTTGTCACCGCGAGCGGAGGCGGTGGCCTCGCCGCGAGTCGAGCCCGTTGCCAACCACCGCCTCTATAACCTCACCGTTCCCTTCTCCAGCAGGAAGCGTGTGAGCGCCGAGCCCGCGAAGGCCTCCTGGGGACATACCTTAGGAAAGTGGAGGCGGCGACTAACAGCTAAGCGCACGAACAACGGGCCGTACAAGGCCAACCTACAGGCCAAATGCCAAAGCGCCTGTCATTTTGGGTTAAGTCCACCAGTCTATGGAAGAGGAAGTATTTCCCCTATCTCCCCGATGTCGTATAGGTCACCATAAAACATCAAATCTTATTTCAACGCTCTCCAAGGAGCCACCAGTGGAGCCAGAGCAGCAACGAGAGGTCCAGACATAAAAAGTGGAAGTCATCTATATGTCTGTGGGGACGCGATTCTGGATTCGATTAATTGGATTCGACTATGGGCAGTACACGGCCCTTAAGAAGACTGGCTCGGTTCTGAAGGTGATGTTCCGGTCCGCCCAGCAGTGTGGCCGGGCTGATGAAAGCCACGGTTTCTGGGTCTGCGCTTTGCTGTCCCATGAGGGGGCGTACTTGCGCGTGAATTGTGCAAACTGTTCCCTTGCCAAGCTTCCGCGGTGGGGTGAGCGGCCATTCGAGGCGTTCCCCTGTCTGTTGGTGAAGAACTTCGATATGAGTCACTTCGAGAGCTTCTCCAACCATGTTAGACGCCTTGGCATCCACATGTGTGGAATGTTAGGCGATGGTGACAAGCTGACGGTCGACTTCCAGTCTGCCGCCGATGGCGAAGCCTTTCGGAAGCAGTTTCATGGCCAGGCAGCCTGGGCAGAGCAGGACAAGGTGCTCGAGTGCTCGAACCAGCGTTTTTTAGGACCACCATCCGTATATGACACGCCTGAGGATGCGTTCCAGTCTCTGATAACTACTGCCAGCCTCGACGAACTACATTTCGAGAATAAGGAGTACGACGAAAACGACGAAAACAGCCGCTGGGACACGGAGGCCGTGTACACTCTTGAGATGGAAGACGCAGCGTACTTGGAGCATATTAAAGAGGGTGATGTGTGGTACGGTCGGTAGTTCGTCTTAGGAAATCGCATCATAAAGGTGCTTAAACCGTACAACTTACACTTTTACATGATGGTCTTTCATTCGGCATGATCTCCTTTAAAGATTGTTAAAAATGATCGCAAAGAGAGGTTTCAATCTTGTACACAAACCATAAACCATTAAACTCGGTAGTTCTATACCAACAGAATCAAACCGACCCAGAGTAGGACAGGC
>NW_027178534.1:0-1129 GCF_019968985.1 Porospora cf. gigantea B | reverse complement strand
AGATCTAAAAGGTAGACCTCCACTGACAGCAGCCGCGGCACTACTATCCATATCTCTGAACCCACTATATGAGTTTCGTGGTAAAAAACGCCGCTAACGGGGCTGTCAATGCATAGCACCTCCTCCCAGTTGCATATGTCAAGGTCGAAGGCCCAGACATCCGATTTGGGCCCTCTGCATGTCAGGCCGCCCACCACTACCAGCTGCCTGCCAAAGACACACATGCTGTGGTGGCTTCTTGGCAACGGGCGAACCAAACAACGGTATTGCGGAATACGTCGGCGTGCGCCCGTGGCCAGCTCGAACGAGTCAAGGCCGGGAGAATGACACAACGGCGTTTCACCGCCGAACATAAACACCTTTCCGTTTTGGACAGCTAACGCCTGGCCGTACTTGAACGGCACCCCCGTTCCGTCCGTCTGCTTGCTTAGCAACGTGACGTCTCACCTGCAGACGGCTGGCAGTGGCCAGCATGATAATTTCGCCGGCAAATATCTCACGTTGGATGACTCAGACCGATACGGCTTCAGGTTTAAAAAATGTATATGCTGCAAGTGCCTTCCAACGCGCTGTCAGTGGAGGTGCTTGGTTCGGAATATGTGCCCTACAGTGCTGGGCCTGTCCCTCTTCCTGTGACGCTCGAACCCTGCAGCGATCTTGAAGCCATTATTGTTTCACTGACTGCAGAGGATAGGCTGGTACTTGACGAGATCAAGTTTAAAAAAGGCCTCGACTTTTTCAAAAACTTCCCAACTCAAACGTTGTTGGATCTGTCCAGAGAGAGCTGGCTCCCCACCATGATGGGAGTAACGAGTGATCAGCCCGCGCAAGATGGCGGTCATCGACGAGCGTCTGACGTGTACGCTGAATATCAAAGCGCGAACAATTCGCGAAACGTATCTAGAACGGTAACAACCTCACAATTGCCGTTGCGATTGCCCACTGGCGATTCACGCGAAGGATCCCACGTGCCTTCCGGGCTCCGGACTCCGCTGACCACAAACACAAGGTCGAGATGAGTTGGTGAGCCCGCCGCTTCAACATTGGCACTTTCTGGCCTCCTCCTTGACGCCTTCTGAGGAACCCTTCAGCTGAATGTCCACAAGCTGTTGACCGTGGTTTTGATTTT
>NW_027178533.1:0-1130 GCF_019968985.1 Porospora cf. gigantea B | reverse complement strand
ATCAAATCGACGTCAACGACGACCGGGATCGCAGTCCCGACGAACTACCATCGGACTTCTTTGTGGGAGGTTTGGGAGCATCGTCGTTTAGACGAGAAGGAAAGGTGATCTCTGTCGTCCGGGAAGGACTACGGCGTTCCTGCAACCGACTCACAGTCGCCCGGACTGAGGGGTCGAGGTGCAATATGCGCTCCATGAGGCAACTATCGGGGTTTCCCCTTCGGTCCAAAGCCGTAAGGAACCCAAGCCCGTCGCTATTGTCGAACAGGCTATGGGCCGTGGATAAGGACGCACTCTCCACAATGTGCAGCGGATTGCGTCGTACCATTGTTTGAAGGAACTCCTGGAAGTCGCCGTGGGTAAGTTCAGCAAGCGCAGCCATCTGTATACTTTGCTGCCGTCAAGGCTCACCTGTTGTTCCTTCTTATTGAAGATGTAGCGCCGAAGGCATACCTCATGGAACAGCACCTGGCTCTCCTCCTCCGGTCTGGAGTATCGACGCGCCAGTTCAGTCATCACAGAGGACTTATGTGTCTCGAATTCCTCACCGGTCAACGATATCTCGGCTTGCTCATCCAGGAACTCCAGAATCCGGTTGCGGAGGAAGGGCGGCGACTTTTCAGAAAGGATGATGAAGACGGGTCCAAATGCTTCATGCACTCTGGTGAAGGTTAAGCTCACGACATAGCCCAGTTGTTCCTTCGTGCGAAGCTGCTCGAAATACGGAACTGAAAGCCAGTTCTGGAAGATCTTGGAAAGAACCAGTTGTTGCATAGTCGGGTCTACCATGGGCAGAAACACGAAAAGAGCAGAGTTGGGGGAGGCTCTGTTGGGCACGATGGACATCATGGAGGTGTTGACGCCGCTGACCCGAAGGCGAGAGGCGAGAGCCTCGGCCACGTCGTCGCGCACTTTGAGAGAGTCCACAAGTTCTGTGGCCATTCCGAGGGCCATGTCTCTGGTTAGGTTGCCATAGAGGAGACCCTCGACGCTGGTCACCTTGACGCCGCCGGCGAAGAACGCCTGGAAATCGGAGAAGCTCATCTCCCGGACATCGGACTCGAGGCTCCAGGGGGCGATGCTGTTCGCTTGCATCAGTTGGTGAAGCACGGTGTAGCAGTGCTCGATGG
>NW_027178532.1:0-7630 GCF_019968985.1 Porospora cf. gigantea B | reverse complement strand
CAGAGTCCAGTGATGGTCGCTTGTTGGACCTTCTGTTTCAATCCATCGTCTTCGAGGATGCGGACCGCTTTGTGTGGCTGATGGATGTTGTGAACCCAGGAGGTCATCACGCGTACCTCACCACGCAAAGCCTGCTCTCGTACGGCGGCCACCACTTGGGAACGTTTCTTGCAAGTCAAGATAGTTTCCCACGACTTCGGTATTTCCTAGAGACGCTGCTCGACTATGGAGCGGATTTCAAGACACCAGATTATCATGGGCGCACTCCGATGGCATTGGCCATCGAAAACGGGAACGTACGGTTTGTGCGGTTGCTGGCATCATACTTCCCACGGCGGAAGAGGCTTATAGATTACTGGATGGAACGAGAGATCCACCAGGATGACGCCGGGTTGGAGTCTCTGGTGGGATTTGATATGATCACGCCCCCCCCGCTCCCCTACCGGGTATGGCTGACTCACCAATCCACCATGACACGGGTCGGACCGTGGAAAGTGCTTGGCGAAGCGACTGAGTACAGAGAAAACCTCAGGTGGGTCATTACAGAAAACCCTCTGCCTTCCCCGATACTGACAGGTTGGTTCTCCCTGATTAACCACTGCGACGAGCCGTGGAATTGCCCGCTGAATGTGGCTCTGCGACGCCATGACCTTCCGCTTGTGGATTATCTGGCAGGCCAAGGAGCTCGTCCGGCTGAACCTGAGCCAGACATGGGACTGACTCCGCTTGCGCAGGCCGCCGAACTTGGAGACGTCGACCTCGCTAGCCGAGTGCTCAACCTAGGTATGAGTTGCTTTCAATCAGGTGACGGCACGAGATTGCCCCTGTCCTTTGCCATCCGTAGCCAGAAGCAGTCCACCACATACCTTCTATTACACCACCCTGCGTGTCAGCTAAAGCCTCCAGAGCTCAATCCTATGCAGGTGACGGAGGATTTCTACGCCATGATTGCCTGGCTGGGCAGACGACTGACCAGAAACCAGATCCACTCATATCTTCTGATGTCCAAGGAAGCGATTTCTCCAGCTTGCTTCGGAAAGCGGAACCTGATCCACACTCTTTTCCACTTTGGAGATTTGAAGCTGCTCTACTGGGCGCTTCCCCTGGCACGCGACCTAGGGTGCGATGTGCATGCGCGGCTCCCGGACGGCGGCGACAGCATTTTGGGGCACCTGATCAACCAGCCCTTGGATAAGCCGTTCGAGTTGGACCTTGTCCAGTGGCTGCTGAAGGAACCCCAGCTCCACACAGACCGCCACGCGTTATTCACTCTCATGGACGGACAGCCTCCCTACAGTCTACCCTGGAAGCACCGGTTCCGGGAGATGCTGTTCTGGGACCCTTCTACCGACTGGCTCGCCTTCCGAGAACGCGACATGCAGTCGGCGGATTTACAGCCGCAGACGGTGCTCGGTCGGTAGGGCTGTGCAGGCTTTCACACAGATTGTCCACCAAGGAGTGGCTCCACCGTTTCCCTGGGAGTGCGACCGGCGGGGGGAGACAGCAGCAGGAGCTGCACCACCTGGCGCGGTTTCGAATGTTCGACATCTACTCGCAGGTGTTCAAGCGGCAGGAGCGCCTGGTGCACGACCAGCAATCAGTGCGGGAACCCGACGTCTACGACCCTGTGAACGCAGAGCAGCACTGGTTTCCCGCGTCAGTGGAGCATCAGCTTCGCGCGGGTCCCGAGGTGCGCTCGCGGTTACTGCAAGACCCGGCCAGGGCCTCGGTGGACGTAGAGTGAGGCCAGGGATTCGTTGTGACGAGCGTTTCTGTGCCTCTGGAAATGGTAAAGGAAACGGTGGCATTCCTGCATGACTCGATCACTAACTTCGCTTGTGGGTAGCGAGAGTTCATATTACAGACAACCGAGACCACCCCATGCTCACGTACATCTCGAAGGTCTACCCGGAGCTTCTGGAGGGGTGGCTCTGCAGATTTATCGTTCTGTGGGTAGCGTGCCGTGCTTCTCATCAGATCTCGCGACGCCATGGCTCGATTTGAGTTCGTTCTCGACATAATGCTAGAACAGCCTTTTCCCGGCTACTCCCTGCGCTGCCCCAAGATACACTTTCAGGATGAGATGCACCCAGACCCCGACAGGGACTATTTCCTGCGTGAAACGCTACAAGAGGACTTGGAGCCGTTGTTGACTCGCGTTGTCCGGCTGCTGGCCAATGCCAGGGGGGATTGGGGTATGATCACACCTCGAGACAGCTACTACCAATCTGTGCTCGTCAAACTCATGGCTGCCGTTGTGACCACGTCGGAAGACATCAAGCTCACCCAGGAACTGGTTGCCACACTCGAGTGGGACGCACACACTCAGACAAAAGCAGTGGATCTGCGATTCGATGTCAGACGTCGACCTTTCCGCGTCCATATCCAAAACGAGGTATACGAAGCTCTTTCTATGGCAGATCATCGTCGCGCTAAACTGGAGCCCCTTAAGGAAACCCTTCGCCAACACATAGTGTTCTGGTTCCCTCGACTCCAGCGATACTTCCAGCCGGAACCGTTTTGGCGGATCATTGACCAGAACACACGAGCCGTACAACGGCTGCTGCCCAAGCCTGAAATATTCAGGATGCGCTCTGCCTTCGACGAGAGCAAGACCAGACTTCTGTCGTTGTTCTTCAGTCCGCACGGAATCCATGTTGACAGACGCCTCCCAGCCACTGACTACATTGTCGCTTTTCTCGTGGTGGTTGTGACTGTGACCATGTTCCTCGTGGTGAGTTTTTTCGTGCGTCGCATGGAGAGGCCTCACATCGACTCGGCTCGACTGATACCTGAACCCGTGTTCAATCGCGTAACGCTGCTCAGGAGCCTTCAGAAGCAATTCCAAGGCGACGTTACTCATTACTTCCGCTTCGACCGAGCTCCCCGCTTGATGACGCGGATGTACATGCGCTTCCGAATCCTCGGATGCGGAGTGACCGTGTGCTACTTGGTCTACCTGGCGCGTTACCTCGAGACCATGTTCTTCCTGTTCCTCGTGGCGTCTACAATCGCTTACCGTACAATTTGGGCGACGGCGATGACGCCAGACGCGAAGCAGCTGATACTACCGGTCTTCCTGCGCAAAGTGAACCCCATGGATGACCCTCCACCGGGAGACGACACCCTCGGAGAGTTTCGCGAGCAGATACGCGACACACAGATGGTACACGTGGAGCACTACAGGTTCTGGCTGGCAGTGTACTCGACCTTGGCCGGACTTCTGGGTGTGGTCCCTCTGGTTTATAGAGCGACCTACAAGACCTACTTGGAATTCTATCAGTCCGGAGAGGCGTTGGATTTCGTTACTACCTTCTGGATGGTCAATCTTCTCTTCGAACTTGTTTACCGAGTCGAGTTGGTACTCCACTTCTATGATACGTTGAAGATATGCATGTTCGCTTGCATGAACTCGGATTGCGAAGAGAAGAGTTTGAGGCTGTTTCTCATGGAGTTTCCCTTTTTGGAGCCCTACCTCGCCGGCGTAGGACCTATGGACCACGCCGACGCAAGTGTCGGTCACTTCCTTCGGTTGATGTGAGCGTTCGCAGGGTCTTCAAATCAGGCACGAACTACAGCAGGAGTGGCTGCAACGACGCAGTTTGTACAGGCTGCCCTTCGACGCTTTGCTCGTAACGTCCACGTTCACAGCAATGACGCTCGGCCTTTTCATGGTCACAGGTCTGCACCCCTGCAAAGGGGATTTCCTGTTCCTGTTGACAACCTGGAGCTTCCTGCTCTTTGTCGGGTTGGCGGTGCCTATGGCGAAGTTGCACAGGGTATTGGACTACATGTTCAAACTGATGATAGTCTACATGGACTTGGTGCAGCAGGTGGACACATTCGAGCACGATTTCTTCGTCATGTCCCACTTTCGCCATGGGCGCGGATCACGGCAAAAACTCCTGCCTGAAGACCTGCAGCTGCGCTTCATGAACATGGACGGCGGTGAGCTCGGCATACTGGCAGTGTTCGTGATGCATCTTTGCGTGTATCTCGTGGCAGGTTTGGAACTGTATGGGTGGAGGTAAAAACACCGAAATCGATGGCGAAGCTGATTGAGGTCATCCTCAACGATAGACTGGGAAAGAAGGTGAGAGTGAAATGCAACTCTGACGACACCGTCGGAGATCTGAAAAAGCTGGCTGCGGCGCAGCTAGGCTCCCCTGCTGATCGGCTAGTTATAAAAAAATGGTACACGGTATACAAGGACCACATTCGCCTGGACGACTACGAGATCCACGACGGTATGTCTATGGAGCTTTATTACTTGTAGTGCATGCATTAATTCAAAAATCGAAATCCATGGGTAACCGCAGCTCCGTCAACCAACCCTGTGCGGCCGGCTTAGGGTTCGCCACCACTCTCGACCTTCTCCTGCAGGACTTTGTAACACGCTTTGTGGACGTCTGCGAGTTCCGTCAGTGTTATGATCCTCTCAACGCTCCCTCTCCTGTAAGACGCCTGGCTCCGCTATGCGAGCCAGGCGTTCCGATTTTCAGTGCGACAGCTGCCTTGTGATGACCCAGATTCGTTGAGGGACGCCCTGGAGGCGGCTAAAGCCTACGAGGATCGAACCCAGTGTCGTAGGGCCATATGTGCCTTCCAACAAGCTGAAACCCTGGTTGACGACGAGGGCCAGGACAGCAGCATAGTGAGCAGTATGGGGCCTGTTCACGCAGCGATGCTTCATTAAACTAGCCATTGGAGAGCTCTACGTAAAACTAAACCAACTGGATTGCGCCCTGTTGGCTTTCCAGCAGGCGGACGCGTTGAATTCCGAGAACCTAGGCATCCTGTACCGAATTGGAAACATACTCAAGCGACTGGACCGGAACAACGAGGCGGAAGACTGCTTTCGTCGGTGTCTTGAGAAGGAACCCAACCACGTGGAGTCCCTTTTCGATCTCTCCTGCGTGTTCCTCGCGCAGAACAGACTCTACGACGCGGAGGAGAAACTAGTCCATCTGCTGTCACTAAGGCCACAACTGCAACCCGCTGCAGAAAGCCTAGCTCAGATTTACGACACCTCCGGCCGACACTGGATGGCGTTGGATTTGTTAACAAGGCATATACCTCCAGGTAGCCGGGATCACCGGATGAAGGCAAGGATAGAAAAGCTTAGAAGGAGATGCGGAGCTCGTCATGAGCAGTTAGTGTAGGCCAATGAGCCGAAATATCCATTAATAGAATGGATTGCGTGCTAGTGACGCTGCAAAATTTACGAACACACACCTACTAGTTTGGAAGGTCCCTTTTTTAACGTTGCATGTGGGTTTTTCTTCGATGTGGGTTTTTTTTTCGTTGTGGGCTGGATAATTCTGATAAAGTCAGATATCTGCTGTTTAAAAGATGACGGAAATCCAACTGATTAGAGGAAGAGTTTTCCGCGAGACGCCAGGCGTTAGTTTCAAAGCTATCCACGTCGAAGGGCAGAACGCCATGGATCTTGTTGAGCATTCGGGTCCCGCTGTGTCGCCTCCTGACAATGACAGTGGCGAGAAGTGCTTTTACATTCACTTCCACCAGATCGACAACAACCGTGTTCTCGGAGGCTCTCGTTCATACGAGCTGGTGAACAAGAATTGGAAGCAGCCTTATCACATTGTGTATCTGGATAAGACTGAAGGGGCGCTGCACATACCAGTGAATACGTATCATCGGTCGGTGTCTGGGACTGAAGGGTCGCTGCTGGTGAACCACGCGATTCGCGACGACGTCTTTGACGCCTCCACGGAATTCGTCCCAGTGTCGACGTCGGAGGACTTGGAACTCGGCCGAATTCTGCGAGAGGTTACACCAGTGGTTCACGACAACAGAAAGTAGAATCCCTTCAAGGTGTAAGGATGGAGTCGAAGGTGTCAACATGTAGATAAGGTGTGAATAGGATCATGTGCATGAGGTGTGAGATTGATTACGTTGTTTACAGAACTCGTCGAGAAAACATAACCAAAGGTAAAAAAACGGGTGACAAAACGGGCGACTTGACTCGAATTAAATTGAATATTGCATACTTACCTTGCCTTTGAGAAGGGGGGCTCCGACATCCTCATCTCCTCTGTGGAGCGGCGCATTGCACCTTGCGGCCTGTAATACGGAGTGGGCTCACGCTTCGTGGGACCCAGTGGCACAGTTTTTACCGAAAGGCCAGACGTTCGCGTCTCGGCCAACAAACCTTGTGTAGCCCTTTATCGAATGCCAAGATGAACCCCTTGCAATCGAATTCGCCGAGCTTCGCCGAGCTTAGCTGTGCTGCAATATTTGTGATTTTACGCTGCAAAATGATGCGGCCACCGATAGAATCCCCTAGATGCGCTCTTCTCTCGACTGTGCTGATGCTTCCCTTCGCGGACTCCAACATACTGGCCAAGGGCGTTGTGTCTCGGCAAGCACAGAGACAGCGGCAGCGGCAGCTGCTCGTGGATGTGCAGCATGTCCGGCCTGCACCCATAAAGCGAAGGCGAACTGGAGTTGTCGCAAAGCCGCAGATGATTCAGACAGACAGATCAAAGGGAACAACGCCTCGTACAACGATGCCGCCAATGACGAAAGCCACAGTTTTTTCTCTGACCTTGGGATGCGGTTTGGTCGCAGGGATGTCCGAGCACCTCTCCTCTGTGACCATGCCACACGTTTTGCTCTGTTACGTAGTGATCTTCCTGCTGCGTTTCATGCTGCCAATTGCTCCTACCACCGCCAAGCTGTTGGTCACTGTGCTGGTGGGTGTGGTGACGGGAGTTGGGATGGGGACGCTGCGTCGTCGACCATTTCCTCGTGGAATCTAAGCACCTCGTGAACTGTTGAAGGTTGAAGGCCTGAGGGGCTGCCGAAGTACCCCTGGATGACGAGGTCCGCCAACGTACTGGATGACGAGGTCCGCGGAAGTACCCCCAGATGACGAGGTCTGCGGAAGATGACGAGGTCCGCGGAAGTCGCCAGATGACGAGGTCTGCGGAAGTCGCTGGATGACGAGGTCCGCGGAAGTCGTTAGATGACGAGGTCTGCGGAAGATGACGAGGTCCGCGGAAGTACCCCCAGATGACGAGGTCTGCGGAAGTCGCCAGATGACGAGGTCTGCGGAAGTCGCCAGATGACGAGGTCTGCGGAAGTCGCTGGATGACGAGGTCTGCGGAAGTGCCTCTGGGTGACGATAAATACCCCCTGGATGACGAGATCCGGTGAGCCAATAGTGACCAAAGAACTGGCTGGTATGAGGATTGTTAAGAGGAATCAACGACTCCGAAGTCCGACTTACCTTGAATGAAAATAATAAACGTTTGCGAAATGAGATTTCATCTACGTGTTCCCACCCTCTGATAGAGACACGACTGTCACTACAGCAAAGGAGGGCCCTCCTTCCCTCCCCCTGTCTGTGTGTTTAAGCTCCCGGTCCGCAGTTTCCAAGCACAACTACAACCGACGACCACGATGGCCTGCCTTTCTCCTAGTAGAGTCCGAAGGGATGGGAGTGACGTCCTCAATGCGTCCAATCTTCACGCCTGATCTGGCGAGAGCACGAAGCGCAGCCTGGCCTCCGGGTCCGTGGGACTTGGTTCCAGTGCCTCCAGTAGCCCTAAGCTTGATGTGCAGCGCGGTGATGCCCATGTCCTTGCATCTCTGAGCGACGTCC
>NW_027178531.1:0-1023 GCF_019968985.1 Porospora cf. gigantea B | reverse complement strand
GAGTAATAACTAACAGGCTTCGACGTGGGGTAATTTTTTTATGGCTGCTTCATTGAGAGAACCGCGCTCGTTTTAGCAGAACAGATCGTTAACGGTAGTCTTCACTTTCTCCGAGGCCGCGTCGATTTTAGATATAAATTGCTCTGGAAGCATCATCTCAACCCAATCCTCGCCCTTCTGCTGGTTCACCGTGCAACTGGCAATTCGAGCCGTCACGAAATCGGCATCGGTGTTCCCTTCGGAGTTGTACACCACAACGTTTGTCACGGTGTCGAGGTTGATCGTTGGAACTCTGCCCAGCACCTGCACCTTGATGTTCTGACTCTTACTAACGTCTAAGGTCGCCAGCATACTGTCAACAATCAGATTCAGGTCCGTGCAACCCACCGCAAGGAGGTTCGTCACCTTTTGGGATACGCGAATGGTGGAGCAACGGCAATCTCGAATTACGATGGCGTGTCTCATTTTAGGTGTGTCGATGAGCAGCTCGTCGCCTGTCTTCCCCTGAACGATCCAGTGGTGGTCGTCGACGAGTCGGAACTCAGACGCTGGTTCAATCACGGCCGCCGGCGCTTCACAAACGCCTGCTGGCTTACGCTTACCTCGACGACTTTTCCGCCGACCGCGTTTGGCGGAAGCCTTCTTTCTGGGCGGGGACTTTGGCTTCGCGCGGTCGACATGCTTTAGGTTCTCGGTGATCGAGTTTCCACGATTCAGCTCGGAGAACAGCGCTTCCATGATAATCGCATAAACTTCCACTTTAAACACGTAACCGAGAGTAGCGTAGGGTGTCAGCATCAGCATGTTGCTGATCAGCATCATCAGTGCGGCTTGCGGCGTTAGTAGCTTGCGGTGACGTGGTTTCTGCAGGATGCTAGATAGAAGAAGCCTCTACAATTCAATTGCTTGTCAATGATGCTTGAATATCTGATCTATCAGTTCTGACGGCGAGGTTGAGAACCACTGTAAGGGTGCTGACGGATTAAAAGAATACCCCACGTCGAATCTCACGTTACATTATAA
>NW_027178530.1:0-1135 GCF_019968985.1 Porospora cf. gigantea B | reverse complement strand
GTTCCTAGACTCAGGGTGGTCTACAGCTTCACAGTACAGACCTCCGAGTTGTCCCATATTGCTTGTAAATATGACCTTTCCTGGGTTAACGAATGTTGTTCCTCCTTTGATCTCTCGGGTCACAGGCCATCGGTCAGTGAGTTGGAGAAGTTCTTCAATAGGCATTTGACCATTAAACTCGTCGAACAGGATGGTCTGGTGATGCCCATCCTCGAACCCGTCGAACCATCTGGGATTGAATACTTGATAAATCGCTCCATTGGCTTCGGCCCTTGCAGTAGACGTTTTCCCAGTTCCAGTGTTGCCAAAGAGGATCACGATCTCCTTCGGCTGAACAACTCCCGACTCTTCCACAACAATGCGTCGTTGGTGAGCCATCATGCTCCTGACTATGCGTTCATAGCGGAAACAGTTGCTCCTGTCTTTGCCCTCCTTGCTGCAGTAGACTTGGTTCTGAACATCACTTCCCTTGGCCATTTCAACGTGGGCTTTAGGGAGCTTCTTCTTAAGCGATGAAAAACGCAGCCCATGGACGTTGATGAAGCCTTGGAGGTGAAGATGCCCAGTAGTAGGCGCCTTCTCACGCGCGATAATACAGTAGACAAGATTCGTTAGGCTCTTGAGCCAAGCAATGACGATGTCAACATGCGTAGTAGTTGTATCGTGATCAGTAAAGCAGAATCTCGTCATTATGCGAATTTCCGAAATTAGTGCACACAAAATTAGTGCACACAGAATTAAAACATGTAAAATTTCGTCGGTCGGCGTCGAAGACGGAGCAAGCCGAGTGGTGCATAGGCGTTTAGATACTAGCCGGTCAGCACAGACATGGTTTTTGGTCGGTCAAAGCACCCACTAAAAAGATACGTTATATGATATAAATCCCCCCTCAGTGACGACTTTTCGGCTGAAGCTGGACCGTCTCACGTTGGTGATTCGGTCAAGGGGGGTGGTGACGACCATGAACCAAAAAACATGGAGGCGGCGTGAGGTAGTAGTATTACCCTCACGCCACCTCTGAATCCAATGATCAAGAACGAAATTCAAGGGATCGAAGATGATTAGATACCGTCGTAGTCTTGGACATAAACTATGTCGACTAACACTTGGAGATGATTCTTATACCATCTTCAGG
>NW_027178529.1:0-1136 GCF_019968985.1 Porospora cf. gigantea B | reverse complement strand
GACCAAATTGGAGAAGGAGCTAGAGGAGGGATTCAAAACGCCACCCAGACCTCCTCGCCACGGAAGGCTGTCTTCTGCCCCAGCATCCACAAGAGGTGGATCTGAGTCGGGACGACCCCCACGGGGAAATTGTGACGGCTCGGAACTCGAATCGGCTACAGAGCCAATTCCGTTACCAGAGCACTCCTGGCAAGCGCAACAGCAAATAGCACTGGCAGCCAGCGGCGCTCTGATGAACCCACCAACACACATTAGACCGCCGGCGAAGCCCGCAGTCAAAGACCAAAGTGGTCAGAAGATCCTCCCGCAAACCCCACTCTTACTGAGGGGAGTCCCATTTGCGGGAACCGCAACGTCGGCACGGATGCCCTCCAAGGAATCTACAATTGCGGCGCATGTACCAAAGGTGGTATCTGACATATTTTCACAAGCCATTGAGGTGACTCCCGATAGCATCTCGACGGGCTTTTCTGATATCGTCAAGGCCATTGAGCGCACGTTCAAAGACCCACCGTCGAGATATCGAATAGAGAATCGGGCCAAAACGCTGGAGACTTTCCTAGAGGGGTTAACTCCTATCGCTCAAGAGAAAGTAAGACGCCAGGGGAAGAGAGTCACGATGACGGAAATCACAATGAAGTTACTGGTAAATTGGCCGAACGACTGTTTTCCTTTCGTGATGCTGACGCCACAAGAATCCTTGCGGGTTCTACAACGGCTGTTCCGGGGCGATCCACTGCGCGAGTCAGCGGAGCATCTCCTACAATCAGGAATGGATCTCAAGGACGTCTTGATCCGGATGTGTCAGCAGGTTGATTCTGACTACACTTCATTTGTGAGCAACTACAGGGTCTACGGACAATTCGCGGGAGAGAACCTACTGGGCTTCCTCAGAAGACTGCTACTCCTGGTCACAGGACTGCATTTGTTCTTCTCCGCCACGCACCCTGACCGCACATTGCTGGAAATGATCTGCAAAGGTCCATTGGCAATAGCGGATCGACAGCACATGGAGATCGAGAGGATACGTCTGGGCAACGAACTTGAGACAGTGTATAAGCACATCTCAATGTTTGCCAAGGCAGGATATGTATCCATCACAGACCAGCGCGGACGAATGCAAGTGGACAGCGAAA
>NW_027178528.1:0-7718 GCF_019968985.1 Porospora cf. gigantea B | reverse complement strand
TGATGAGACGCCGTGATACTTTGAGGCTGCAGCACTTCAGGACGAAGTGCATCATCTTCGACCAAAAGAGACACCAATTGGTAGACCACGCCTACCGCTCTCCCCTGTGGCCTGTGGCAGCTAGATTAAAACAGCCACGAGTATCGGGCGCGTTGAGACGAGTGATTAGCGGCACTGCTGCCCCCTGCGTGCCCACTAGCACCGCTATCGCGGCCGAAAATGAGGACCTGCGCACCGCCCAACTACGAGAGGGTCGATTCAACACTCTTTTTCTTGACAGAAGCATGCCACTTCTCACAGAGTTCGTGCCAAGCCAGTCTGCAGGCTGGCTTGCTCCACCCGACCACACTGCAGCAATCCCCTCGGACACCCCTGACGTGTTGTATCAGGAGAGCCTCTTGGAGGCCTCCCGAGACAGGCAAGGGCTGGCTCTTGGCGCCAACGGCATTCCCGGCACCGGTCTTCTGTCGTCTGGCGACGCCAAGCTTGACTTGGAGCCGCCGTGTGCATATCCCCAGTCCGTGTTGGTTCCACCACTGTGAATCGAACGTCACTGGAATAAGTCAGCAGCCCATTCGATGCCTTCGCTCTCGGGCCAGGGCCGAGTTCCCCACCGCAACCCGCCCGCCATCCACATTTGGTTGAGCCCTGCCCAGCGGCAGTGGCTGAGCTTCAGCAGTCGACCTCGCGACACGTGAGGGTCCTCCTCGCCGAATTTATCTAGGTAAACTGATCCCAGCTGGCTGCTCATGAGCGCCGTGTCCAGGCGTCCACCTGTGCACATTACTGCGTCAACGGAGCTGGTGGCCAGGTTCAGGTAGAGGCCAGACCCCATTCCACAAAGCCAGGTGTGGGCCGCCAGGTTAGACAGGCGAGTCTCCATCGTGCCTCGCAATCGCCAGGGCCCGGATTCAGGCTGCGTTAGGTGCTCTCTCCGAGCTCACGTCCTCCTTCCGAGTGGCAGATCCCAGGCTACAGCAGGTGTCAGCGCATAAATGAGTGCCACAAAGCAGACATATGACACTGAGCCTTCGTGGCTCGGGGAAGTGCGGCACTCCCGTTTCGACATTGGGCAGCTGCTCCTCAAAATAGACCGTGAACGGAGTCTGGAAGCAGGTCGGCGGTTGCACCAGAGAGTCCAGACTGAGACAGGCATACAGCGCCTGTGTTCGGGAACCTGGTCGCACGTCCCGGCTCAACATTGATGTTAGGCGACCGAGGCTTGATCGACTCCTCAGGGGATTCGCCTCTGTCGAGCGTGCCACCAGCACCTTAGTAATTGAGGACTCACTGGCGAGTTGTACCTGCCCACTCTCCGCCCCGACCATAGACCCGAGACGAGATATGGAGTCGAGACTGGGCGCCTTCATTAGCGAGAAGGCGCGCTTCTGCTTGATGAGCGATTGCGTGACTTCAGTGGACAAGCGGTAGGTAGGAGGCCACAGGGTCACCAGTGGATGCGAGGAGGAGTCCGCCTCCAGGTAGAACGACAGATCAGTCATTGGGCCGCTGGGCGGACGCTGCGATAGAAACCGAACCATCGGCAATCTCAACAGACTCGCCACGCTGGATTCCAATCTACAGCTGAGCAGCTCCTCGACGCAAGGAACGCGGATACCTGCCACCTTGTTTATTGCACCTACGAGTTCTGCTGCTTGCAGGCTCGGAATCAGAGTGGTGAAACCTATACATGGGTGGTTGGCAGTTCCCTCAATCAGATAGCTCAGAAGACTTAACGTGCACTCTAGGAAGGGCACAACGCCCAAGCACACCGTCTCTATCAAAGCGGCAGGCGAGATACCAGCCTTGTTGACACCGGTGGACACGCCAGTCATGTGGTCCGGCGCTGCAGACAGCCCGCCCTCAGGGTCTTCTGGAGACTGTTCGTCAGGTTCCAGACGATGTTGGGCCACGTCATCGTCACCGAATCTCGTCTCGTCAGCAAAACTCTCAAGCCAGAGGGAGGCCCCGGTTACGTCTTCGGATGTCGGCATAGTGCCCGTGAGGCGGTGTACGTCGAACATCAGCGAGCCAGGCAGCATGATTGATCCTGTCGCCGACCTTCCGAAGCTGGATCGAGACCGGATTGGCGCCTCGTTCTTCTCTTGTTCAATACACTGTCTCCGTTTCTGCAACATTCTGCGGGCTGATATTACTGCCTGCTCCATGGAACTGTCCAACACATTGGGGTTGTCGTCGTCCACGACAGTCCAAAGGACGGAGAGTGCCTCGAGAGTCAATCCCAGTCTGTGTTAGACGACATGATAACTCACCGAACGTAAAGGCTCACAAGGGCGTCAGAATCCTCGGCCGCGATGAAGTGCAGCGCGATCAGCAGCCGCCCCAGCAGTTGGAAGCGGACTGACGGCAGACACATACCGCCTGCCACCCTAGCGTCTGGAAGGGAGTCCGTGGACAGCGAGCCTGACCCAAGACAGAGCAGTGATTCGCAATGACGGAGATAGAGGTTAGTGGAGTGGGGAAGGTTAATATCAGGGGCCGACTCGAACTCCTCCGCAGTCCTGAGGGCAGTCGTAACTGCGGAGAAAGTGACCATCAGAGCGTCAAGAGGCAGGAGGGTCTTAGGGCCCTCCGACGAGCCCATCGAACGATTGAGGCGGCAGTGATGCGTGATGGTGTCGGTGATCGCCTTGCTGATAGCGGCCAAGGGGTGGACTACATATCCGCCAAGGTCTACAGCGTCGCCCTCTCTGTCGCCCAAAATGGAAATACTCGCCACTGGGGGATCGCCCGCAGTCTCACTCAATGATACGGAATCGGTCAGATCGTTCACGTCTGGCTGATCATCAAGTACGTCCCTGGAAGAGGTTGGCTGGGAGATGAAACGCATCAACTCTCTAAGGGGACGGATGGACTCCCACAGGTCGTCGCGCGCCAAATTCGCAATGTCATCGTCGGGTGCGGGGCCGTCGCCACTGATCAACGAGACCTCATCCTCTATCAGGCGCTCCAGAAACTCCTCAATCATCTCAACAAACCGTGACGAATCCTCAGGTGCAGACGCCGCCGACAAACTCTTCATGTTAAGAGGGTAGGATACTGTGGGTCCAGGGCAAAGGGTGACGCGAAGGCACGAGACTTGCAAGCACAGGGATCGCACTAGGATGTCAACACAAGCCGGGTACTGTTCGTAAAACCGAGTGGGCAAGTTCAGAAAGCAACCTCTGGCTACCTCCGCGACCGAGGTTGATAACGAGGATAGCCCCTCCAGCGACTTGCTCAGGGACTTGATGCGGTCATTCCAATCGCGAAGGATAAACTCAAGGCAGGGTTCGTCCTTCTGGACACCGACCGACCGCAACTGTAACCCGGCCTCCCGTCCGTTGCTATCAGGTAGCAGAAGAGATACCTGTCTGGAGCAGTAAGGACAGCTGAGCCCTGAAAATTGGTCAGGCCTCGACGTCAGAGATACGTTCTTCAGGTACTCCTTCCAGCAAGCTTCGTGCATTTTGTGGCCACAGCAGGAAAACACCAACTTGGCATCGGTAGGGGGTCCGAAGCGCGGTAGGCGCTCAGTGCCCTCGTTGAAGTCCCAGTCCACATCAAACTTTTGCTGAAGTTTAGCCATTTCGTAGAATCGCGGACCTCCGACATGGAAGTGCCTAGCAACCGCATCCACCCGCGCCACCGGATCCGCTGGCTGCTTGGCCCTTGCGCCATCCGGAAGCCATTGAAGGTGGGCTAGGTGGTGGGTTGGCTTGCCCTGCACAAGCAGAAAGCACACCACACATTCCGACTTTTCAGGAGGCTCCTCATCCGTCTCAACGGATTGCCGATTCGCAGCTGCCTTCTGCTGCTTCTTCTTGAACAGGCGCATCAGTCGTTCTTGCTTATGCTTAAGGTCCACCTTCGTGTCTTCGCGGACGTCGCAGTCACCCTGGCCGCTGCGCGACAGCAACTCTGCCCGCAAGGTATTGTTTTCGGATCCAAGAGCGAATAGTTCCTTTGCTTCTGATTGAAACACGTTTAGGAATTTGCCTGTGTAGGCGTCCGCCGCCAACAACGGTCGCGAGGGCGCTAAGGTGGATTGGCATAATGCACCGATGCATGTCCTCATCCAGTGGTGCGCTTGCTGAGTGTCGTCTTGAGCTTCTCGTGACAAATGCCGCGAGAAGATGACCAACAATTCCAGAAGGCACACTGATCCGCTCACGTACTGCTCGTGCTGGCGACCCAACGGCAGCACAAGCCGAACCCGGACCGCAGCAAAGACACTCATGGATGTTTGTAGCTGGGCCGCAATATGACGTCCAGATAGTTGGGGAGGGGAGCTCACCCGGCGAAAGGAAACCGTCTCAGTGTCCTGGCCTCTTAACAACGTCTCGACCTCCACGAGTCGAGTCAACAATCTCAGGGAGGTAGCCAGCAGCAGAGGGCCCGAAGGACCCTCAATCGTCACGCTGTCGGCGGTGGGAGGTGACATGGGTGAAAGTTCCAGGTCCGGGATCAGTATCCGAAGCCCCTCACCTGCTGACTCTGGAACCGATCCCAGAACAACGACGTCCATAGACACCAGAACCAGACTGAACAGCAGCCCTACGAAACATGGATGTCTGCACAGCATCGCTTGTCCCTCTCGGAAACAAGACTTCACACGGGGGACGCGTGATAGATCGAAGGGGGGCAGCTCCTCCACGACCTTGGGTCGCCTCTTCAGAAGGTCGAAGTATAAGTCCTCCAGCTCTGCGCTCGCGGACTGCCCCTCAGAGTTAAAAGGGTAGCTGATGTCGATTCTGGACCAGAATGCGACTTCTTCCTCCAGCGTTCCGGACGCCAGGCCTCTAGCCACATATGACCCCTTGCGACTTTCGCGGTTGAATTGAAAGACGGCAGCGTTGTCGATGGCGCGTTCCATCACCTCCTCTGCCCCGCGCATTTGGGATTGCGACATACGAGGCATCAGCTCCAGCAGCTGAGAGTGCGTCTTGGAGGCGGAAGTGGTATTTTGGAGAATGGCCTGCTCGAGGCGCCTCAGAGGGTCCCAGGACAGGCGAGACTCGTGCGCAAGAAGCTGGAAAAGAAGGATTGCCAAGCATTGCACTGTTAAGGTGCGCCTTTCGCTGTCCAGCGCAGCGTGAGTGCCCACTGGAATGAACGCCTCGGGGATGTCGAGTCGGAAGCATATGTGGTGTATAAGGAGCTCCACCGCGTCCATCGACGATGCATTCTTCACTGTTGCACTCTCAGCGGCTGCCAAGGCGAATAACCTCAGCGCCAGCAAATCAATTTCGCCTGTGTGAGTCGACCAGAAGAGGCGCATATAGAACGTCGCCTCTCCCTGCAGCCCTTGCCCATTGCGTCTCCATGCCCCCACCAAAACCACCTGATAGTAGAGAGCCAATGCACGGATCTGCTCGTCCGAGACGAGGGATAGCATGGATTGCGAACACCCAACGCATGAGAGAAGGGAGAACGGTGACTTTCCGCCTAGAACGCACGCCCGAACCCAAGCCTCGGTGAACACTCGGTGCAGAGGCAACACGGTGGACGCGGTGAGGTTGCCCTCCACCAGCGACCCTCGGGTGATCCATTGACCAGACAGCTGAAAGCCAGTGGATATGGCGTCGACGAGTATGCCTGGAGAGATGCAGGAGTCAACCCACCACCATTCTGGCTTGCTCAGTTTCAGGCGGTTGTCAACGACCTCCTTTGGCGATCCTGAGATGACAGATTCTTCGAGATGCCGTCGGAACGTGTCCAGTACCACCTCCTGGGCGATATTAAACTGCAGCATCTTGAACCCCGTGCCTCCCGTGGACATCGTAAACGTCTCCTTGAAGTTCTGCGATCGCGTCCGATGCCAGGAGACCATGGCTGTGTAGCAGTCCACAAAGTTCAGCATGGCCACTCCGAACACCCACTGTTCCCCTTGGTCCCGCAACGAGCCGACGAGACGGTCCAGGTAGCCAACTCCGTTGACAACGCAGTCGACGTGTAAGAGAAGTGCCGCTATCCACGCCCGAGAATCGTCGTACTTGACGTGCTCGCACAATTCTCGCCTATAAGCCAAGCAGCAGCCGGCAGGCATCATTAGTGGCAGCCATCCATAACGCCAGAAGGCGTCCCGGTGGTTGTTGTTCTGCACGATGGCTCCAAACACGCGAGGAGACTCCAGAAAGTACCGCAGGTCGTGGAGAATGCAGTTGTAGTCCCGGTTGATGATTGCAGACTTGTCCAACCGGTACTTCCCTTTGCTGGTCCACCGAGAGAACATGTCCAAAGCGGCATGCATAAGCCGGGAAACCATATTATGGTCCTTCACAAGGCTGTGACAAACAGACTCTATAGCGAAAACCTGCACGGTGATCCGCTGTAGGAACTTAGAATCGATGACGCTCTTTGTGGGGCTGTCTGTAACGAGGGCGGCCAACCTGGGGTAATGCTGCAAGAACACGGGGCCTAGGTAGTGCTTGAAGTCGTCAACAAACATGAGTTCGAGGAGAAGAGACAGCACCGCCTCGCACGAGTCCTTATTCAACAGTAGCCTACCTCCATCAAACACAATGTTGCTCCCTATGAGGTTGAGCAGCGTCTCAAGGCCAGATTGGTTCACAAAGCACGTCGCGAGGTAGGCGAGATTAGGGTGTATGCGGTATTGAGGCTTTCCTTGATACCGCAGTGGTGACGTTGTCACTCTGTTAGCGAAGCTGCATTACAGAGACCCTCACGTCTCACTCCTGTGTGATTCGGGCTATGAGAGAGCCGGGAAGCTCCTGGGACAACGACGAGGCCAGCTGTGCGTGAGGAGAGGGTCGAAAGCCCATCGCTGGGTCTACCGCACTCCCAGGCCAGAACTCGGTCCTTGCACTTCCAAGGGCCGTCCTTAACCACGTAAGAAACTCGAACAAGGGGTTGTCCTCCTCAAGGTAGGCAGCCTCCTTCGCCTCAACGGTGAGCAGCGACAGCGACCTGCGCAAAGGAAAACTCGCCTCCACGCCGGATAGGAGTTGCGATGACGCCCTTTGGGCTCGGATGTGAATCATCTCGAGAGGTCTGTAGGCGTGAAACAGAGCCGCGACATTGTGACAGAGCAGGCCATCGCTGAAGGTGGACTTCTCAATGTTGATGAGTTTGAAGGCGGCTGCAACGGATTCCCTGAAGGCATGATGTAGACGGCAGAGACGGATAATCCATTTAAGGAGGTGCCTGGCGGCAGCTGCCTGGTACCTGGCGGTCAACTGGAAATGCGCGCTAGTCGGCGCAACGGGAAACATAGACGGCTTGGCCGAGGAGAGCAAAGGACAGACCATCAACAGAGCTACCACCCGTTTCACGATAATGGGGACCGCCACGTCAACAACGAACGTTACATCCTCGTTCAGGTCGGCGAGGGGAAAGGCAGGGCCTGTATGTCGGGCGCAGAAGCCGGACTCATACAGGGCACTGGCATCTCCGCAGTCACAGCAACCCCCGAAATCGGACCTGTATATCATGAAGTCATGACCTTCGTGGTCTCCCCTTTTGAAACACTTGATGCATATGCAGGAGGAACCGGAGAGGGCACAGGTGTAACACCTGTATGCGACATGGCTCCCTTCCCAAACGGTGTAGCAGCGACTTTGGCTGTTGGGGGCGGCGCAGATATCAACCAAAGTGCCCTCAAGGCCGCGCACATGCTCGGCCAGCCTTTCCCCCAGGGGCCCCTCCTGCTTGCCTTCCAGCGGTACTATGAGGGCCTCTATCAGCTTCGTCCCGTA
>NW_027178527.1:0-1138 GCF_019968985.1 Porospora cf. gigantea B | reverse complement strand
CTCCTGACCTGCCAAGTCGACGCCGAATGCCAGTACTTCACCTGGAAACAAAATCAGAAATGCTACCTTAGAAGTGAGATCGACAGCATGTTGCGGGTCGACGATGCTGTATCCGGCAAGATGCAGTGTTTCTTCCCCACCAGAACCACTACGACTGCCAGGACAGCCACTACGAAAAGCACAACTACAGCCGCCACCACAACAACCTCCAAAAGGACAACGAACACATCGACCACGTCCGAATGTTATGGGTGTGCGACGTACGGCAAGGTATTAACTCTTGTGTCACGTGCTTTCACTTTCTACTGGGATACAGGCGGCAAATTCTCGCCAAAGGCCCAAGCGATTTGCGAGGCTGTCTTTGACACCAGAGTGATGCGTATTCGGTTCCGTGGCCTTTGAGGCCAAGGCTGGCATTCAGTGGACGGACACCTTCTAGCCGAAACGCGGCCCCTTGAGCACGTCGTCCATCTAGGCCCGTCAATAGCGACCAAAACGCGCGTTCGCAAAGTTTTCATACCTCACAGACTGTGTTACCTTATTGGACTCAACACTTAGGACTCAGCCAAGGCAGGGGACTCGGTGAGCCATCGACGCGTCAACCGAAGATTGCATGTTTGTCACAATTGAGCCCGAATGCTACTACATAGATTTGCTTTGGACCAGGCTTTGACCTGGCAACCGAATTAACGTGGTTTAGGAGTACGTATCGAGAGTGAATAATCGCTGACGTCGGTATCATGAACACAGCCATCGTTCCCAGGACTGTGAAAGACTATATTAACGGTTGTTAAATGTTACGAGCAGGGTCATATTAAATTCGACCCCACATCGCTATGATTGTTCTAATTCGCAAATTCAAAATGTAACATCATGTTATCCAAGGCAGCAGCTCGAGCTCGAGCAGTTCCGCGTTGAGCCGGTGGCCTGTGGGTTGCGCAATACGGAAGGGAAGGTCTGAGATGCCGTCGGGAGGCGAGAGCCTCCGCCTCGAGGAGAGGCGAGCCTCCTACCAGCAAAGAGCTTGAGCTCAGATGTGTGATTGGAGGCAGGCATGAAGGCGGGCAGTCTGTATGAGTGAGCTCAATGCACGAGAGTGGGAAACCACGACTCGATTCAGACTACTCCGAGCTTGCTG
>NW_027178526.1:0-7711 GCF_019968985.1 Porospora cf. gigantea B | reverse complement strand
AGGGACCTCAGGAGACTCTAGGGATTGGGATGACAATGCAAAACATGAGTTCTTCCGTGAAGACACAATCCGATTCTGACAATGGGAACTGTGTGATAATTACTTCCTTAGATGTAGTAGCTGTTTTTAAGGGTCTGGGCTGACCGCAACTAATCTCTTGGAGACGTTACTTCCTTCCCCGGCTGATGTATGTTGTGACACGTCTCGTAGGAGCTGTGCTGCCTGGCGGTCAAGGCCAGCCCCCGTCTCCCGAAAAACGATTCGCTGAGTGATTGTTCTTTGTTGTGTGCATTGATTGGGTGTATCGAGCGCCGCTGTATCGTCAGCCAGTTATAGCTCAACAAGACAAAACGGAAGGCTTTAGATGGACTAAGTTAACAAAGGCATACTTACCTTGCCTCCGAGACGTGGTCTCCAGCATACCTCTCTTCTCCGTGGCGCTGCGCATTGCACGCGGCGGTCAGTAATACGGAGTGGGCTCACACCTCGTGAGACCCAGTGGCACAGTTTTTACCGAAAGGCCAGACGTTCGCGTCTCGGCCAACAAAACTCTCTGTTCATTACTGTAAATTAATAAGAATCATCTCCAAGTGTTAATCGACACAGTTTATGTCCAAGACTATGACGGCATCTAATCACCTTCGATCCTGAATTTCGTTCTTTACTTCTCAATCTAGGGCAGGGAGTATGTAACTACTAGATACTCATGAATGGTTCGATGTCGGATATGCATTCCATTTGCGGTGAGTTGACACGAAAGCACAGATGTTGAGAGATTCGATTGTCCAGAGGACTGTTCCTGTTCAGACTCACTCCTGCCGCTAAAGTCATCCGGGACGCTCGAAATCGAGGACCAACGTAGATCGGCAGAAAGTGCTGCTCATCATCACAGGAGAGATTGGTCTCGAATGGCAGGGAGAACATGAAGAGTCACTTAAAAATGACGCTGTCCGAGTACACATTCGATAAAGATACCACAGCAGGACGGATCGACGGGGGACAAAACGGACGTATAAGTCGACGAACGTTGACGTACCTCGAACGTCGATAAGACTATCCAAACATGGCATATTATTTGGGGGACTGGTAGCGCAGGAAGACATCATTGGTCCGTGTTCCTGAACGCATGACGAATACCAACTATCTGATGGGAAGGGATTTCAGGATGAGAGATTGTTCTACGTCACGACGGTCTGCAGACTAAATCATGGTTGAACGTGGAACTCTGAGCAGGGACCTCAGGAGACTCTAGGGATTGGGATGACAATGCAAAACATGAGTTCTTCTGTGAAGACGCAATCCGATTCTGACAATGGGAACTGTGTGATGATTAGGTCTGGGCTGACCGCAACCAGTCTCTTGGAGACGTTACTTCGTTCCCCGGCTGATGCATGTTGTGACACGTCTTGTAGGAGCTGTGCTGCCTGGCGGTCAAGGCCAGCCCCCGTCTCCCAAAAAATGATTCGCTGAGTGATTGTTCTTTGTTGTGTGGATTGATTGGGTGTATCGAGCGCCGCTGTATCGTCGGCAGTTATAATGTTTAGAAATGACGAATTTCGAGATATTACGAATTCTGCACGAACACGAAAATTACACAATTTGCACTTTGCATCACAACACCCGAAATTCTAGAATTTTGAAAATTCGAAACATGTGCACTCGTGGCTGAAAAAGGACTTTCGAGGGGCTTCGCCGCCAGCCGCTACTCGACTTGGCCAAGAGTTCGCCATCGACACCATCCGGTCCGCTAAGTGGACGGCGGATCTCGCAGATCGTGGCGCTCCAAGGCAGACCGCCGTCGCCACGACGCAAACGAAGGATTCTGAGGAATCCGCTGCCGCCACGGAGCCCGCCGCCGCTGAAGAAGCCCGAAACTCCAGAGGAAAGTGGACGGAAACGCCGTCGAGCTGATGACGACTACTCTCCGAGGAGAATGACACCCTCTGATCCAAGGAGGCGGATCTTCGCTGCGACCTTCACCATCAGTGGGGAAATGCCGTTCCCGATCGTCGACAAATGGCCGCAGTGCACGAGTTCTGCATCTGCGCTCACATAAAGGGTGAGGCGATGAAGCTCTGGCTGGTGGTGAAGCTCTACGAGAGATCGCGGCCGTCGGATTTCTTCGCCGCATCGCCTTTGGTGGACATACTCACGCCCGTTGAATCTAGGAGCTGCGTACGAGGCGTCGTGCGCCAAACTGGCGCAGATGGCGGCACAGTTGGCTCTGGAAGACTCTCAATCCGACATAAGAGTCTTCCACTGCCGACCCAAGTTGACAGTGTTCATACCGTTGGCCGCGGGCCTCCGAACGAAAAAGAATGGAAGGAATAAAAGGTGCTACTTCAAAAAGTCTCCTCGAACGCAAAAGAAAGCAAGGTGCCATACGGTAACATGATGTTTGTTACCGACGGAGAGGAAGTTGCAATAGTTTGCTCTTCAAGAAAAGAACTCGACTTGCTCTTGGCATTCAGCAATTCAGGAAGCAAATGGGGAGTACGAATTGGTGACGTAGGATAAGAGATTTTTCCGAAATTACAAGTCGGCCATCATAGGCAAGGAACCCGCACTGAGGCGGGCAAAGGCCAGACGTTCGCGTCTCGGCCAACAAAACTCTCTGTTCGTTGCTTTCACCTCTACACAATCTCTTCGACCTAAAGGCCCAGCTCTTTCAGCCGTTTTAGCATACGTTTGTTCCGAAGGAGCTTGTATGCGGTTTTCAGCAGCCTGCGGCCTCGGCGTAACAGCCCAACGTCGTCAGCCAAGCAGAAAACTCGACCCAGAAGAAGCAAAGTCCCAAAATCCCCCTCATCTGCTGCCACAGTCGCCCAGGTCTCGGTTTCCTGCAACAGGTCCAAGTTGGCGCTCTGAACTGCCTTCTTAAGCGCCGTCCCTGTCAGCCAGAGGGACCTGAACCCTCGGTCGTTAGCGTAGGGAACGCACACGCCCATGCCTGTAGGGTCATCCTTCGCGAAAACAGCGTACTCCGTACCTTGCAACGTCGTCCGATGGTCATTCACAATCTGCCGTGATAACCTTTTTGGAGCTGTCGCCGACGAAGAGCTATGCTCAGATACCCAGCCCAGCTTCTGGTACATTTCCTCCAAGGTAAGCGCTGTTCTAAGCCTGATTTCACTCCTACCTTCGACTCGCCATTGAGCCCCGCCCTGATTACTCACGACCAGAGGGGGTCCTTTCCCACCGTCACTCCATAGGGCCTATTATCATCTCTGGAGTCTCTTACTAAGGTTTTGCCCTCTTTAGCCATCAGAGGCTCCACCTCTGGAATGCGAGGCAAAAGCTTCGGAGCTGTCCATCCACTGGGGAACATCAATCACAATGTTTCTTTTTCTCTCTCCAATAAAAGTTTTAGATGGAGAACATTGGCTGATGCACAATAACGCTTCCGTTTGCCACAGATGGAAGCCGATGGCATGACACGTCGCTGGAGATACCGATGGTCAAAGGTGGGGAAAACATCGGTAACAGAACACAGAGAGCTTCTGGTTCCTGGATCTGGCGCGTAATGTGAACCAGGATGTCGCCGACAGACGCATGTTCTTTAGGTCGCAATGAGGCTTGCAGGCTCATATGACCGCGAATGAGAGGTAAGAGATGGCAGCAGGCGGCAGCGGATGCAACTGAACCCGCTGTGGGAGGTTCCACAATCTTCTCACCACCCGCGACAAGTCGGTCGATTTCGGCAATCTCAGCAGATAGTTCACTCTTCGGCCATCGCAAGCTGGCAATCGTATCCTGCAGCGAAGCCAGCGGATCTGATAACAGGCGAAGCTGGCAATACGCACACTGGGCCACATTCACATTAGTGTCGCTGACAAGCAGCGACCCGCAGCAGTACAGGATGGCTCTCGTCAGTACAACATGGGTCTCTAAGAGGGTCCAATCCACTGTGCGCCAGGATGCCAAAGACTTTGCAGTGCTTCTGAGCCAAAAGCTGCCACTGCTGGCCAATCGCTCGGCGAAACCACGGTCGGGGTCGACCAGGCCGCCTCCGCTGTTGATTATGATAGACGCACATAATCTAATAGTCTGACGAGCGAACGGCGACCCGAGAGATCTCAGCGTCAGGTGACACCGTTTAAGAACAGACAGGAGGAGTAGAGTGGACAGAGAGGGCGTCGCGTATCGCCACTGCCCCAACCTGCAAGGGTCATTAAAATAAAGTCCAACGAGCACCTTACCATTCTGGAATTTCATAGGCTACTTGTTTGGATCCAGTGGCCCACCAGCTTCGATCTGCAATGAGCATGACCAAAGACAACCAGACGACAACCTTCCGGGTGTCGGAGTCACCAGACGCTAGATCGTCACACAGGTCCGCAATCACGGATGGGCTGAAGTGGTCTCGACACAGCGGGAGTAGTTCAGGCCGACCAGCGAGGATGAAGTACAGCAGTTCGAGGGTGCCAGGTCGGTCCGAGGACGCTAGCAATACTGGGAGTGCGACCTTCAACGATGGTACAAGATCGGGGAGATCTGTGAAAGCCTTACTGAACGGGCTTATCTGGACCAATTATTCAGAAATCAATATAACAGTTATACACAGTTAATCTGCAACAGTATGTCTAAGCAGTAGATATTCAGAGAAGGAAGCTAGAAATTCTTATTGTCCTACCAGTTGAGAGGCTGCTGATGTCTTGTTCGTCTGGCAATCGGTAATCTGTTCCCATTTGATGACTTGGGCCCCATCGACGAGCCGCTCGTCCAAAAGCAAAGTTGGCGCCAGCCAGTTGACCAAGGATAACAGCAATGTCAAGGCAGCCCCTGCGGTAAGCCCGCTTGGGATAGGGCACTCCAGTTTATGCAGACCGCCATGGTTCATCCCAGTCACAGTTGGGTGGATGTCCGCATCGTTGATAGTTTCTATCATCTGCAAGCGTGCGGAAATTTCGGGATCTGGTTCGGGTATCATGTCGTTGGTCGTCTCATCGATGACAGGCATCAGTGAGAGAATATGTCGAAAGATCTCCAAGTCAGCTGGGGTGTCCGTGACGTTTGCTGGGACAGCAAGCACCAAGAGGGCTTGCAGAAATCGCCCAACCAGCGTAGAATGGTCATCATCTTCGCCTGCCGGGTCGCGACGAGGTACGCGCTCCCAGCTTTGGAATTCTGTCAGAAGGTAAAAGAATGGAACTCAACGTGTTGACTACAAATATTAAGTCCTCACGCTCAATAAACCCCTCTAATAATGGATACGTCGGCGCGCCCTTTTCCTTTTCGCATGGGGACAACGAAACCGTCTTCAAAGAGAGAACACATAGCAGCAGAACACCAGACACCGAGGCGGTATGTCTCTTGAGAGAGGGACTGATGCCTGAGAGAGTGACTCCCTCCACCAGCAGGACGAGTTCCATCATCCACCGAGTTAGCATGCACCCCTTCAGGGGCGGAACACGGGGGATCATACTCAATCGCAACGGCACGATGGGGAGCGTCAGAGGCTCCACCATATCATCGTGGCCCGAGAGTCTTTTCAGATCATGGGCGGCCTTTCGCTCGCTGAGCTGCTCCTGTGTCCATTGTTTGAGGTAGTCATGGAAGTCCTCCTGCGGAATGGTTGGACGACTGGTGTCGGACAGCACACTGAAATTTATGCTGCTGCATGAAAGATCGGAGAATACCTTACTGTTCGTCTAGTTTCCACAGGTCCTGTGGTACCTTCTTACACACTGCCGATCGTATGGCTTCCAGGAGACCAAGAGACTGCCGTGAGATTAACGATAAGAATGCAGCTAGAACTTACGGGATCCTCGAATTCTCCACTCTCGTAGTCGATTGGAAAAGAAAGCCGCGCCTCCACCAAAGAACCGTAATTCACAAAGCACATTATCTGACGCAAATTGCAGCGACACGAGCAAATGCAAACGGACAAAAGATAAGAGTGTACTCACCTTTCCCATCTGTCCCTCCGCGTTCTTTGCATCGTCGTCGTACGGGTACGAGGTCTGAGCGATCAGGTTGACCATTGGCACGGTACTCGTGTACTGCAAGACGACAAGGTGGGTAAGAAAAGACAGATGCAGTAGACAGCGAGCAGAAAAGGGCAGACGCCCCCCAAGAAGGGACAGCCGGAAGGTCTTCAACATCTTGGCATGGAAGTGCAGGAGAGTTGCAACGTTGTGAGTTAGTGGGTCGAACCGAACTGCAAAACCATAAAAAGAAACGAAACATAACTTAGGTCCGGCTACGAGGATCTTACGGAGGGGCGCAACTACATGTTCCTTGAGCACACTCAATAAGGGCTCCGCTGGCGTGCTGTCATCGCAACTAAATCTGACAGACGTCAAGAGGTCAAACCAGTACGCGTCTGTCACTGGAATGACGACGGGCTTGGCCAGGTGGAGCAGGGTGCTGACTCCCACGGCGTGAGTCTGCAGGTAGGCAAGACCGTCGTGTTCCAGTTTACTGCCAGGATTGCCCATTCCCTGATTTATTGTCAAAATACGTCACAATTCAATGACTTTAACACTTGGTGGCAGCGTCGGCAACCGGTCATTGATGTTCGGAAACGGCGGAGGCTTCAGGGGCAGGCTGGGAGGAGTTTCAGTGGTACTGCCCAAACAAATGGTAAGGAGTGCTGCACAAAGATAGAACATGATATGATTAATTTCTTGTGAACGATCATGAGTCAACCGGATATGATGTTTGGACGTTTATTCACATGGTGAGGCATCAGAAAGGTTTGCTGAGATCCAAGCTTTTCAGAATCGTCTCCCAACGTCGAGTGTAAAGCTCGGGATGTTCCGAATCAAACTGATCCTCAGTCACAAACAGAAGCTCGCGTCCGAGATCACCCTGGTCCTCAACCAGCACTGCTGACGGCAGTCCGCCTCTTCGAGGCAATTCAGGTCGTTTCATGATGTTGCGCCAGGCACACATCAATTCCGTCTCTTTACCTCCCCAAATGCCATACTGAAGCTTCAACATGGTCGCCACGTTATGCTGAAAAGGCAAGCAGCAGAAGCCGAAATCCGACACCAACTTCTCGTGCGCCGCGAAGTCGAAATCAGAAGAAACGTAAACCACCTCGACCTTGTGCTTATTGGACTCGTACCACGTGACTAGCGCTGGATACATGGCCCTGCAAGGAATTGTTCCGACAGATGGGAGATATTTCCAAGAGCGGGAAATGGCCTACCTTGCCATGGGACACCAAGAAGCCCCGAATACCACAAGAACTGCACGTTTGCCCTTTGCGTTCTGCAGATCAGCACAAGCACTTAACAGGCTCATTGTTGAAAAGTTGGAATTGGGAGTATCGTAACATACCAGCTTACAGCGCAATATTCTTTAAAACTGCAGATGAACAAGTGCTTAGTAACGGGCGGCACAGGTCTTCTGGGCAATGGCATGAAAGAGGCCTTGAGAAAGCGGTTGGGAGGGCTCGACATGACCTTTGTGTGGCTGTCGTCTAAGGACTGCAACCTGCTTGACCTCGACGCCGTTCTTGCCTTATTCGACAGTGAGAAACCTTCTCACTGCGTCCACCTTGCGGCTCGCGTCGGCGGGGTTTTCGCAAACAAGAATGATCAGATTGGGTTCCTGAGGGAAAACATCTCTATGAATGACAACGTCGTGCAGGCATGTCACGCCCACAAGATTCAAAGGGCTGTGTTCTGCCTGTCAACTTGTGTATTTCCCGCTGAGATCTCACTGCCGTTCGACGAGACCAGCCTCCACTCAGGACCTCCCC
>NW_027178525.1:0-1140 GCF_019968985.1 Porospora cf. gigantea B | reverse complement strand
AGCTCCCTTGACGCGAGATTGACGGTTGCTTTCTGAGTAAAACCTCCTCAGTTTGTGCACCTCCCAAAGCATTATTAGAATATTTTACAGAGGAAACATAGGCAAAGACAAAGGGTCGTCGACTCCATATTGCTTCAGAGTCGACAAGAACGTCTGGGGAAGGTCACAGAGATCAGGCCGTGATAGCTGGCCCAGCCTGCAAATCTCGCCAAAGTCTCCTACACAACCTGCGGTCTGCGTCGAAGCGGCCTCCTCCGGCGTGAGATGTTTGGCCAGAGACGAAAAAAAGGCGATGGCGGTTCTGGAGGCGTAGGAGTTGTCCACGTACAAGGACAGCGGATCTACGGTTTCGGCGTCGACCTCCACCTCCGCCTCCGTGGAGGGGAACTCACCTGCGTTCATGCGCACGAATTGCGGCGTGCTGAAGTCGCTCGCTGATGAGGTGGACAAGTGCAGCTCCCTGCCTACGGACGGAGAGGAGCAGGGTGACGGAAGCTCCACATGTCGCGTGCGGGTGGGGCTCATAAAGGGGTGAGTGGCGGTGACCGGAGAATCGGGGCCCAGGTCCAAGCGGTGTGAGTCCTCACAGTATGAGGCGGCTGCGTGGTACAGGCAACTGGCCCTTACGGATGAGCCGTGGCTTAACGGTGAGAACTGGAACGGCACCTAGGCATTCACGGACTATCCAGACAAGGACCCCCTCTTCGTGCTTCTTGAATGCGATGGCGTCAGCAGCCTCAGTGCCGTCCATGATGGGGTGTCCATCCGCAAAGCGTCTCTCGACCCACAAGCCCTTTGATGGGTAAAAAATGCGTGCCCATCCGCTGAGACGCCCAGCAGAGCAATGGCCGTAGCCCAAGAGCGTCCCTCTGCATGACAGAACGCCCCAGCCATCGAAGTTCGACTGGAACCAGGTCCCCTCATACACCAGTCCGTCGGCTGCTCTCCTAAGCGTAGCGAAACCGTTGAGGCAGTCGGACTCCCACATCCCATCCATCGTCGTACCGTCCGCTTGGGTAACGCGGCCTGGACCCGAGCGTCGTCCCAACTTCCACTCGCCGTCGTATACCTCGCCGCTGGAGGCTAACATACGACCCTGCCCCTCATTATACCCGTTGGCGAACTCCCCTTCGTAGGTGT
>NW_027178524.1:0-7757 GCF_019968985.1 Porospora cf. gigantea B | reverse complement strand
CTTGTGAGGCGACATTTCCCCATTCACTCAGCAATCGTCGTGCCATTACCAATATGGTTTACTCTCAGATCTGGAAGTCCGTCCATGGCAAGTTTCCCGACGGAAATCTGGGACCCAAGGTTGTGAAGACTGTGGCCGAACATTTCTGTGACCAGTTAGAGGAAGCCGTGAGGGAAGCAGAAGGAGAGCAGTCCTTCTTCCAGTGGTTCACGCGTCAAGATGTCGAGAACACTGTCACTCTTCGGCAAAAGACGTCCCTCAACGACGGCGGCAACAGCGTCATATTACAAGTGGAAGGCACCGCCCAGGTCACGAAGAAGAGAGGCGATATGCTCCAGTGGATCACTCTTCACCAACTGGTAATGGACCTGGATATCGAGATCAAGGCGATATTCTTAAACGGCGGCCAACTTCGAGAGATGGACCGCGATCCTCTTTTCGTGGACCGGGTCCAGATCGGCGAGAACCGATTCATGCACCAGTTTATGCCTCGGTACTGATTTCGAAATTCATTTTCATTTTAATGTTGTCGACTGAGAGTCTTGACGTCATTGTTAACGCTAACCTCACGTCACGGACTCAAAGTGGTCTGTTGCCTCGACCGCGCCCGCTGATGGTTTCAAATAAGGCGTTGGCTGTCTGCCAACTCACGTCACGCATGCGGAGTCGTGCTTATCCAGTCGAAGGACGAAAGATGGGCTGGATGAAGGCCACCTCTGGTTGGGAACTCTTCCTCGCTGGCATGAGACGGGCCGGAAAGGACGCGTTATGTATCAGAAAAGGGAGATTCAGCAATGGAAACAGACTAAAATGTTTGTTCAGGCATATGGCTAGCAAGGGGGATAATATGTCGTATGGAGACGTCTACGATTCAGTCCAACGACTGATCCTAGGGTTGCTGGAGGGACTTTATGAGGGGTTGAGTGAAGCTGGCACAGCACCGGGAACCCCCTGCAGTGACATTTGCAAAGATTGCGATCCGGTCGGACAGCTCGCGTTCAGAAGCTACGCACCGACCTCTTCGCTGCCTTCTGATCTCCAGGAGCCTATCCACCGACCATCCAAGGTTCGCTTCGACCCCGAGGCGCGGCTTTGTCAAACTTCCTCGGATCTTGCAGCAGACTGCAGAAGGCTGCTCGCGTTCAGGGCAGGAACCAGCTCCTCGGACATCTCACGCCTACCTCTGAAGGGAGAGATATCCAACGTTGTGGATTGCCGCGACAGTTACGTTCATCATCTTTTGGAGGCGACACGCGCCATAGCAATCATGGGAGGTGACTACCCCGAAGCCCTCGTAGCTCAGCTGGCCATGGGCTGCTTAAGAGGTGCAGTGGTGCCTTTGCATCCGACATGGAGCGCTACAATGGTTTGTCAGGCCTTGGCTGAGATAGTCGTGGACATCGTGATAGTGCCAGCAGCGCGTCTTGACCTCATGTTGTCATGTTCCTCTGAATATGTCGGCACTGTGATCGTTGTAGGCCTTCCTTGCCGAGATCACACCAGGCATTTGCGAGCGCAAGGTATCAAGGTGGTCTCCTTCAAAGCTATGCTTCGGTTAGATCTGGAGTTTGACACTGTACAACGCCTGTTAATGTACCACACGTGCGTTTTGCCGTTTAACTTCGCTGACGTCCTAACCGCGGAGTTTTCTCCTGAGCTATCAGTGGCTGCGCACAGTTCAAAGTCGAGCGTCGAGGCTGCAGCAAGTCTGGGTTCTGTTTCCGGCCTTCGACGCTCATTCTTCAAGGCGAGGCGACTACTTGTAAGACACCTTGGGCTAGCAGATATGTGTGTTCGGGCGTTGACCTTCCACATCTTGTACTTCGGAGGGCAGCTGTGCTTCGCGACAGATTCGTCCGTCGACGTTTCTAACGATGGATGGGACGACATTCAATGCGTGAAGGGTCTGATAGAAACCTGCGACAGATCCAATCCAACCGTATGCATTGCAACCGCGACTGAGCTGGAGACGTTGGTCACCCTTGCGTCTTTCGTTGGCTCAAAGCCTCCTCTGCAGCATTCGAAGCGCAGCTTCCTTGATCTGGGGTTTTTGAAAGGTGGCATTCTTTGCGGCGTCCGTACCCTTGTGTGCACAGGAGATAGCCCTGCATTCGAGCTGTTAAACCAGGCTCGGGTGCTTTTGGGGTGCGAGGTCGTCTTGCTTCCCCGTGTCCCCCATTGTTTGCCTTTTCTGGCTTCGTCTCCCCAGGGCACAAATCCCCTTCCTGGCTCCCTGGTGCAACTCCATTGTTGCGCCGCCTTAAAGTTCCCCCAGAAATCTGGTAACGTCGTGGCAGGAAGTCTACTCCTTGCAGGGAGGGCAGCGCCCTTAGGATTATGGCGAGCAGCCGATCGTTTCGAGGGCAATCTCTTTAAGACGAGGCATCCCGTTGTCTTTGAGGTCTCTCCTCCGGGCCCTGTACGCGCATACACCGGCGCAAGCTCGCCGGCACACGGCTTGCTCGTGGCACAGCTCCGGTCATCGTCCTTAATTGGGGACGCTAGGGTTGTAGAGGTTGCGCCGGATACAATCAGTGTTGCGGTGGTGCCCTCCCTCCTGGGACTTGTTTGTTGGACTCGGACATCAGCTGAGTTGTACATGGATTTAAGGATGAATCTACCACTGATGGTGGCAGCAGACCTCACCGTTCTCGATGTTCCCAAGCAACACACCAACGCCCTTCTAGGGCGAATACACAATGATACCCAGCAGACATCCTGGCCCTCATTGTTTTATCGCGCAGTGCGTCAGGATGCACAACGAATCGTACAGGGCCTAGGACTCGTCCTCGAAAAGCTGGTGGTTGTGTCTGCCTCCACTTTCGATAGTCATTTTGAAGTTGTGAGGAGGCTGCAGAGGTCGAGCAACACTAACCATGTGTCCGTTAAGTAATGCTGCAACTCCAGTACACGCAGACTACGTGTCAACAACGCTGCAACTCCAGTACACGCAGACTACGTGTCTGCAGTTGTGAATCAACATCTGCAACAGCTACATAACGTGTCTGCAGATGTGAAGTGAATCAATAACTGCAACAGCTGAATGTTTAGTACATAAAAAAAAGAATTCCGAAATCTTTTGCTCACGATCGTTTCAGGAAAAATGATAAACTAGATCCTTTCAATCTCGTTAGCAGGTTAGAGACGACACAGGCAGGAAAACTTCTGCGTGATGCCCAATACTTGTGTATGCACAGATTTGATGTCGGATCATAGCCTAGGGGCCACAGGATGAACTTCGTCCACGGGATCCAGCATTACCGAGCCGTGAATGCCTGTTCAGCGTAATGACGGAGGACAGCAGGGTATGAAGAGGGACCGGACAGGCAGAATGGGAACGAGGGCTCTTAGTTGTTGGAACACGACTTTGATGCACCGGCTCTCCACAGATCCCAAGGGAAGTTTCCACGTCCAAGTCGTAGAACATCGCTCTAGTGTGCAAAAGCACTGCAAATGGAATCGTAGCGCCGTCCATGACAGCGTCTCGCCCAAGGCAGCTACTTACAGCTTCACACATTCGTAATTCAAGGTCTGTAATTGCAATTCCCGTCGCAATTACGATCCGTTCCGTGGTGTGTTTTGTAGTTTGTGGGGCAGGGAAGTCATATTCATGAGTGCGGGGTGCTCGTTTTGTTCGCATACAGGACACTCGTTACAGGTGTCAAAATTCACGAGTGTAGATGGATTGGTGCACTTAGAAGAAGAAACCAATAACCTTGCCTCCGAGATGTCGCTTCTTCGCGTCGTCCTGATCCATGATGCCTTGGCTGGTGGTCAGCACGACATGGCCGAATTGCCTTGAAGGCAGCAGGTCCGAGCACAACTGCTCCAGTCTAGTCACAGGAATGTCGAATCTGGGACAGATAACACCGCACTTGTTGATGCGGCCGGTGAGGTTAACCACAATCTTGCCAGAGCGACGATCATCCACAACCTCGAACTCGCCAATGTACCCTCGCTTCTGCATGCACTTCAAGAACCGAACGACAACCTTAGATACCGGTTGAATGAGAACCTGTCGTCGGCCTTTACGTTCGGCGTTCACAATTGTCTTGAGACAGTCTGCCAGTACGGAGGTTCTAACCATCTGAAAGGGATGAGGATTGTTGGTGATACGTGCACTTACCTTCACTCGGGATGCTGACAGGCAGGGCGTTAATCATCAATTTGGAGACAAAACGGCGATGTAGGGTTCCACCCAGCATCGCTTTGATATTGCATCTGCACGTCAAGATGTCCGTGACTGAACACTAAATGAATCCGTACGCACCTCCAACACGCTGGTTTCCTCCAACGCCGACACATGCCCGTGGAGCCGTCCAGGGCGACTCCGGCAAGTCAGTTAGCTCCGACTCCATTGAAAAGTGCCAGACTGCGATGCGGGAACTTGTGCAAAAGATAAGTCGCAGACAGGCAGTGCTGAACCCGACAGTGACTGAAGTGGAAGATGGGAGTGAGTCCTCAGACAGTATCGGCGCTGCTGTGAAGAGGCTTGACGATTTAACATATCAATGCGTTGAAGGGAACAACGACACTGATTCCGAGTCGGACTTGATCCCAGCCAGAGGAGCCACGCCTACAGATGAGAATACCCCGATTCGAAGGACAGACTCACATGTCACACCAGTTTCGAGAATCAGACGACCTACTAACATCTACGCGCTGTCAGAAACGAGAACTCCCCGAAACACTAACACCATCACAAAGACCCCCAAACGAAAGCAAAGGCCCACAACACCACCGCAGTCAAAAGAGACCCTGTCCCCTGTCTTCAGAAGGGCACCACGGAAGTCACCTAGACTACTTCCTCAGCTTCCTCCGGTGCCGATAGCGATGAAGGACACAATAGACACGATTCTAGAGATGACTCGACGAACGAAGAAGCCCTCCACCTCCCTAGGAGTGCCGTTATCTGCAGTCGTTAATACGGCAATCCAAATTCCCAGCTCTATGGATGCGCCGAAGCGCCCACAGAGTCACGTCGAGAACTCAGATCGACAGGCCTCGTTCGAGGTGGAGCGGAGGTTCGTGAATGGCTTGGAAGAGCTTCATGTTCCAGTCACAGCCCACGTTATCAGAAGGATGTCCCCTCCGAACCGAGAGACCAGTCGTCCAGAGAATATCATTTCCTTCGAGGGAATTTATCCTCAGAATCGAGAGCCCGATTGTCCAGAGACTATCGTTTCCTTCGAGGGAATTTATCCTCAGGACCGAGAGACCAGTCGTTCAGAGAATATCGTCTCCTTCAAGGGAATTTATCCTCATAACGGAGAGACCAATCGTCCACGAAAGAAAGGTATGCTCTCATGTTTCGGTCACCAGGACGAAGAGGAGGAGCAGTACTGGGTAGACGATCCTCTGGGCGTTCTGAATAAGCTGGAGGGTGATACGGAGCTTTCGCCGAAGTCGTGACGTGGGCAATGCCCCATTTTGTAAAGATGCGAATCGTATCTCGGAGACCGAGCAGCTCGGTCGTCCCTCTCGTCTCTTGGCTCGTCTCTGAAACCGCAACTCTCTCCCCTTGCTTAGTCGCCAAGGTTGTTGGATCTCAGAGAGCTGCTCGACCTGATGACATTCGCCTACCTGCTGAGGAGGCGATTTCAGGCTTCGAACTGCGCGGAGTAACCCCTGTCGAGTCGGAGGTGCCTGATCTCGTGCACCCTGTAACCAAAGGGCACTCCTTTGTAAATGAAGGCAGAGGATATCCGAATCAGGATGCATTCTCGTTTATTCACGTCTTCGACAAGCATAAGGCACAATTGGTATACAGCGTTCTTACCGTATGGGATGGACACGGTACAGACGGCGACATGCTCAGTCACACCCTCCGAGATATCTTCAGCAGAGAAGTTCTTTCGGGGTTAGCTGTGCACGCGAAAACCTGGGGCTCAGGTCGAATGGAGGTCCTTCAGTACGTATTCAGCGCTGCTCTCGCCCTGACTAATGCTCGACTTGGGTCGTATCCGCAGTCTTGTATGTGGCATGGAGGTGCGGTGTTTGTAGGCGTTGTCGTGGACTGGGCTGCGAGGAAAGGTCTATGTGCATCGCTTGGTGATGGGAGCGCCTTCTACCTACAGGAGGCACCAGTGAGCTTGAAAGAGGAATTGTCGTTCCGGCATTTGGGTCTGGACAGCAAGATTGCTTTCAAATCTCGCGCTCTGTCGGAGAATATGGGAGTGGAGAACCCAAAATACGCCTTACAAGTAGTTAGACGACTTGCTTTGGCTAACGTTCCAGGTATCATGCGTCTCTCAGACGACAACGTTCTGGAACTCATCTGGTCTGTGTCAGGTTTTGATCGTGTGGACGGAAGACCCCTCGACACAGCACCAGTGGTACTAAGCATCGACGAGGACTTTGACATACGATTGAATCTGTCTGAGTTGGCGGCTGCAATGGCTGACTACACTCTTCCGATGTCCTCCAGACCAGTTTTCCATCAGTTTTCAATCCATCTCAAGTAAGAATATTGAGGGACCGTCCACGCAGCAACAAGACCAACTACTTGTTCCTCACATCAGATGGATTGACCCACAAATATGATCGCCTCAATACTGTGTCTACCACCATTAGAGACCAGCTCCTTCATCGCATAAAACAGGGGATGCGACCGGGAACGATCGTGGAGTTGGGTGTGGACGCTACATACTGGCTTCTTGAGCTGTTTGGGGCTCAGCAGCAGTTCATTGACCAACGGGACGGCCGAGCGGCGTCGTCACTGGCTAGAGACGTCGCAGTGCACATGAGCAAGTTTGAAAGGGTGCTGAACAGCGACATGCAACTCAGCTATCTCCTACGATTCCTTGCGTCCGACAGCAGAGAGTACAACGATGACATGACTGGGCTCATCATGGTGCTACCCCCAGGTTCTGAAGGGGATGAAATTGTCAAACCGCCAGCGGAACCTAGATCAGAGTCTGATCAAATGTCCGATCAGATGTCTGATCAGATGTCTGATCAGATGTCTGATCAGATGTCTCAGAACACCTCTGCGTCCTCGGAGTTAGTCCGCAACGAACCCAGCCCGCATTCCGACGAGATCAGCCACTCTACAGACCAACCTGAGATGACTGTAGAGGATCTGATTGAGGATCGTGAGACTACCGACGCCCCGACTGATAGTATGTCGTAGACCCCACAACACATGGGCTCTTTGAATGGTCGTTTTGAAAATTACAGATTCTAGAAGATGGGCAAGCAGAAGACTCACATCAACCTTGTCGTTATCGGCCACGTCGACTCCGGCAAGTCCACAACCACCGGACATCTGATCTACAAGCTTGGCGGTATTGACAAGAGAACCATCGAGAAGTTTGAGAAGGAGTCTTCTGACATGGGTAAGGGGTCCTTCAAGTACGCGTGGGTACTGGACAAGCTCAAGGCTGAGCGGGAGCGCGGTATTACCATCGATATCGCCCTTTGGCAATTCGAGACTCCCAAGTACCACTACACTGTCATCGATGCCCCCGGCCATAGAGACTTCATCAAGAACATGATTACTGGTACTTCCCAGGCCGATGTCGCTCTCCTCGTCGTCCCCGCCGATCAGGGTGGCTTCGAAGGCGCTTTCTCTAAGGAGGGCCAGACTAGAGAACACGCTCTCCTGGCTTTTACTCTTGGCGTGAAGCAGATGATTGTCGGTATCAACAAGATGGATGCCTGTGGCTATAAGGAGGCCCGATACAAGGAGATCACTGATGAGGTTTCTGGCTACGTTAAGAAGGTCGGCTACAAGGTGGCTGGTGTCCCCTTCGTGC
>NW_027178523.1:0-7770 GCF_019968985.1 Porospora cf. gigantea B | reverse complement strand
CCGTTGCCAAGCTCCCCTACAACGCCTGCCTTGATGGTATCTCCAACACCTTCTCTATGGTACCCACCCTTCTTGGGCGCCGCGAGCATACTGGCTCTAGGAAGACGAATCTCAGCACCTTGATTGACGGTTACTTTGGCAAGAATGCACACCACCTGAACGTTAACGTACTGAACCGCGACATGCTGCTGGACGCTCAGGTACACCCTGAGAAATACCCCCAGCTCACCATCCGTGTGTCTGGATACGCTGTGCACTTCGTGAAGCTCCTCGCCCGTACAATGCACTTCGACATGAGCTCCGAGAAATCAGCGAGAAGATTTCGCTGGTTATGCAAAAGTAATTTCTCTTTCGTTGTAGCTTTAAATTCATTGCATCTCCAACTCGCTCCGACGCAAATGCTTGGTGCCGTTCTTCGTTTCTAGTGTCTATCCAAAGAAAATCTAATTGTTGTCATTACCGCGAAAACAGCGTAACCATTTCGCAGTGAAATGTGTGGGGAAACATATCCACAACGACGCACTTCTTTGGGGTGTACCCGTCGTTGGCGATTGGATTTGTAAGTTCGATAGCGTTCTCTCGCAAGGTGTCCGGGTTGCAGGAGACGTACACTAACCTATTGATCATCTTACAGCTTCGGATACACTGAAGAACCGACTTCTGGAGACCAGCCCTTGGGGGGTCCACGATGGCAACGACGTCTGCGAAGTCAGCAGCTTTCGGGACGACCACACCATCGAGCTCTCCACCAGTTTCCAGCTTCGTCAACAAACGTGGTACCACGTCTTCGACTTTACCTGTCAAGAACCGGCAAGAGAGCTTGTTAAGTTCAGCGTTGACTCGCGCGTCCGCCACCGCTTCGGGAACCATTTCAACCCCGAATACCAAGGATCCGTTTGAGAGGTTCTTGGCCACGTAGCAAGAAATGGTACCTGTTCCAGAACACAAGTCCAGTACGAGGACATTACTCTGCACGTCAAGCCACTCGACTACCTTGTCATAGAGAAGCTCACAAGCGCCGATATTGGTCTGGAAGAAGGACTTGGGGTGACACAGGAACCGGAGGTCCTGGAGCCCCATTGTGATTGTCTGAGCGCCCGCTACCAACTTCATCTCTTCGTCTCCCTGGAAGGAGTCCGACGTGTGACCACGCTCGACGTGGAACACGCTGGCCACGGCATACTCTCCAAGGGACTCGCCATGCAGACATCGAATAGCATTATGGACATCTTCCGAGAAACCGGTGCCGGTAAGAAACGCAAGCATCATCTCCTTTGTACTCTCGCTTACCCTTACGAGGACACAGCGCCAACAACCACGTTGTTTGGACCTGGAGTAAACAGCTAGCCCACTGCCAGCTATCATTGCTTTTACTCTATCGCATAACTTCTGCATGCAGTCAGGGATATGAGGAGCATCAGGTGCCTCAACGGTCGGTACGTTATTCCGAACGCAACGAACGAAACCCACATTGACCCCCTCCTCATTCTCCTCGTCGGCGAAAGCGATCGTGAACTCGCATTTGTTGCGGTAGTGCTGACGGTGTGATTCCGGCGAGGCAATGATGGGCTGCACGTCCACGCCGTGGAGACTGCGACTGTCCTTTACCCAGGCGGGAGCGTCATCTCCCCATCGCCGAGCTGTGGCCCGGGTTAGTTGTTTCATGACGGTACGCCCATACTGGTGTTTCATCTGAAGCTGGTCGAGGTACGTCCACTCATGCAATGGGGTGACTTTGCTCTTTAGATCACCTAGATCGACTCCTTTTCTCTTGTTGGATTCGATTAGCTCCAGGAGCAAGGGAAGGCCTTCCTCACGCACCCCCTTCAGTTTTTTCGCTTCTCGGTGGTACTGTTCATCGGCATTTCGTTTCTTCGGCGGATTCTTAGAGATACAGACGTCTATCGTATGTGTTTTGCAATGCGCTCCATGCCAGGCTTGCATACAGGTTTCTCTGATGCCTTCGTCTTCGATGGTAATGAAACACACATTACTCCTCCTGGCCAGAATGAAGGAAGACCAGGGCAGCCGAATACGAGCCCAGTCACGCTTTACGATTCTCCCATCGTGAAGATCAACAGCCGCATCCGAAACCAAGGATGACCCCTGCACCTCAATGATTCTCGCAATCAGCAAGTTCTGCACAGCGACAGGCTTCATGCTGCGTCACAGTCCTACTCGCGACTCACTTGCTGAAAGGACGGCAACGAAGCCTCAGTGTGTCTTCCATTTGGCGAATTAAAGACCGGTGTCTATGACCAGCATTCTCACAAAGAATCTCGCCACATCCGCGAATATCAGTCTCCGATTCAGCTCCACATACTCCCCAGAGCAATACGACGGGGTAAGAGTTGGGTCCATGGCCGTCCGGATGATCTGAATGCACTCCGCCAGCCGCTTGAACTCTACGTTGCCGACACAGTCGCCGATACGGCCCACAAGAAGGTGGCCTTCGTCGTCGCGAATGTGGTAGACTTGGCAGGAGTCTGAGATGACGGCACAGGTCAAGGTTGATCTGTGGTTTTTCATGTCCCCTAAACTCACAGGTAGACGTCGGATACAGCCAGCTCAGGTATGTCCTGTATTCGCACAACAGGGCCTTCTGGTAGGGGGGGCAATGGTAGTTTAGTCTCCTTTGCAACGCTAATGTACCAGTGTGGAACTTGGCATGGTTCACTCATCACAATGGTAGAAATGTCTGTCTCCTGAGGCGTATCCAGCACTACCGCCCAGTCGACATGCAGTGTCAGTAGACGCGGCTCAGCGGGAATGAAATCGGCCACAGACGCCTCATGGTTCCAGGTCCGTTCGCCGAATGCCTCCACAGCAGCAGATTGCTTCTCCGCTGGATCATTCTCGGACTCTTCGTCCTCAATCTCTTCAGCCTCAGAGTGCAATTCAGTAAGGGTAGCAACCCTCTTGCCGGGTGCATGAATCATGGTCTTCTTGAGATCCAGCCCTATTTTTTTCGCGTAGCTGAAAGCCTCAAAGCAGGGCGACAAAGGCTTCTTCGTCGGAGTGATCAAGCTCGTTTGCACATGCACCCTTACCGGAGCCGGTGGTGGCACCGCAGCAGAGATCACACTAGACGTCGGCGTCATGGCTTTCGTCGGGTCTCGGTACCGTTTCTTCAGCTTCGGCAGGGCCGGGACGCGGGGCTCGTCAGGGTCGATGTACTCTGACACAGGTGTCAGCTTTTTCTTCAATGCTTCGAGCCGACTGGGAGGCCTAGCCTTTGGTTTCTTCTTTGGGGGCTCAAGACGCGGAGGAGCCAATACAGATGGTGTAGGCGTTGAATGAGTGGAACTACCAGGAGATAGAGCGGCAGTTACTTGAGGCACAGGTGGGTCGCGAGGCTTCGTCTTCAGTCTGATGGTGATGGGCTTGGCGTCGACTTTCTGCTTCTTGGCGGGGCCCTCTATCAAGGAAGATGGTCGTCTCTTTGATCGCGCAGGAATGACAACTTTCGCGTCAACAGCATCCGATGTCGCTTTCCTCCGCTTCACCTTGGAGACACCGCTACCTGTATCGGACCCCGCTCTCTTGCTGAGGCGGGAGACATCACTTCGTACTTCCGTAACATGATCCGCGTTGATCTGCGTCGTGGCAGACGTCTCTGTCTTGACCAGGTCACAGCAGGATACCGCCACAACTTTGTTGGGCTCCGGGGTCACGATTTGCTCAGAAGGTGTCACTGCAGGTGTGGCTGGAGGAGTTGACTCGGAAGGAGTGAGCTCTATAGAGCGTCGGCTGACTTCAGAGGGAGGACTGCTATGCTCTTTCTTGACATCCGTATTCTTTCGAGTCCTCGAAGGTCGCTCTTTCGCATCCCCGCGAATCTCTTTCTTTCCAGTCTTGTCCGTTGAGGATTTTTTTCGAGATGCTTTTTTGCCATCAGCAGTCCTGTTGTCCTTCTTTTTTGATTTGCTCGAGCGTTTTTTCTTCCCAGAAACGTCTTTCGTCTCCATCGCGATCTGAGAAGGGACGTGCGGCATCTCAGACGCCACCTGCTGCTTTTCAGGCGATGCAGTGTGCTCAGATTTCTCTTGTGACGCCGTCTTCTGAGAGGAGGTTGCCTTCTTATCAGACAGTACCGAGGAAGTTGCCTTCTTATCAGATAGTGCCGAGGAGGTTGCCTTCTTATCAGACAGTGCCGAGGAAGTTGCCTTCTTATCAGGCAGTGCTGAGGAAGTTGCCTTCTTATCAGGCAGTGCCGAGGAAGTTGCCTTCTTATCAGGCAGCGCCACCGTCTCAGAGATCTTCTGAGGGGCACTTGCTTTTTTTTCAGACAGCAGTGCCGAGGAAGTTGCCTTCTTATCAGACAGTGCCGAGGAGGTTGCCTTCTTATCAGACAGCGCCGAGGAAGTTGCCTTCTTATCAGACAGCGCCGAGGAAGTTGCCTTCTTATCAGACAGTGCCGAGGAAGTTGCCTTCTTATCAGACAGTGCCGAGGGGGTTGCCTTCTTATCAGACAGTGCCGAGGGGGTTGCCTTCTTATCCGGCAAGGATTGCTCAGCAGTCTTCTTCTCAAGCAGCAAAACAGACTTCGATGATCCCGTCTGCGAGGTGATAGTCTCGGATAAGACCTTCTCAGCCGAGACTGCTTCCTCCGCCACGATAACTGCCTCTGCCAGGCCCTTCTGAGAGGTTCTCTTGTCGGAGGGCATTTTTTCAGCAGAAACCGTCTCGCCTTTCTTCCCTGACTTTTTCACAGTGGCGGATTTCTTCTCTGCTTTCTTTTTTTCTGGTTTGCTCTTCTTTTTCTCAGGCCCAATTTTCTTCTTCTTCTCAGATCCACTCTTTTTCTTGTGCGAGGTCTTTTTGCTCTTCTCAGATATTTTTCGCGGAGACATCTTGGGTTCCTTCTTGTCTTTGGATTTGGCCTCCTTAGCTTTCGGCTCCTGCTTTTTACGACAGGCTTTCTTTGGTATGACGATGGAGTCATCCACAGGATTGGGAACTGGCGTAAGGGGTTGAATGATAGGCGGTACATCAGCAGGCACGTCACACGGCGTACAAGGTGACACCTGGATGCTGACCTCTGACGCCACGCAGGTTTTAGGTTTCCCGAATGTACTGATGAACTCCTCGTTGTCGACGCTAGACATGCTGGAGACGGAGTCAGATCTCTTTTTTCGTGTCGTATTCTTTTTAGGGATGGGGGGATCCTTGTCAATCTTGTTGCGCCTTCGCGGCTCATTAGAATGTGCCACCATAGGGAGCAGGGATGCCTTCAAAGTCTCGAGAGCTCTCGAACTGGCAAGTCTGTGTGATGCTGAACTGAACCTCACTCGGTGCGGTAGCACACTTTCTCACAGTCCTCTACGACAGCGGATAATGTCGCGAAGCCACCGTCATTCAGCTTTGTCTTGACAGATTCCAGTTGTACACGATGTGGTGAAGCGGCTGGGTCATTCATCAGACCGTCCACAGCGATGATGGCCTTGCGTCTCAGTGATCTAGTCAACATGTCTCATGCTAAGAGTATTTGAACCTTTTTCACGTCAAAGCACCCCAGTCAAACGGGGCGAACTCAGTTATCGTCTTCGCTCTGTAATCTGCAAACGAATCATCATCCTTGAACTGCCGCTCAAAGGGACACAGATCTAACACTCCAGCAGCAATGTCTCTGAGGAAGTTTTTTGGAGTACGCTCCTCTTCGATAACACTGGCAAACCCGCCTGACAAGGAAAAATCGACATGAAGATAGGGGAAGTGCTCAGGAATGCACCTTCGCGGAGCATGCCTTCTTCCAAACGTCTGAATTGTCTTGTGACATCGCCACTCTTGACCTGCTTCATCGAGTGCCTTCTTAAAGTGACCTTTGCTGGACTCTAGGACTTCAATTGGAACTGGAATCACTTCGATAGTAGTGTGAGGCCCAGCGTTCAGCAGAGCTTGGTCAACTGAAACGACACGCGTCACTGTCTCCAGAAATAGCGGGGCCAGGCCTCGTCCATCAAGGAATTGAACTACAGCCTTCATGTAGTTTCTTACCTCACAATATTGGTCCTCGTCAAGTTTCAGCACACTAGAGACATGCGAGGTTGGAACGACCTCCATATGGTAAGGAGTTACAGCCCACTTCCGCGGCATTAACGCAACGTAAGCGCGATGACTCCTGGCGATGATCAACGACTCGCGTTCCGCCGTGAACTCCTCTGAGGCTGGACAAGAAGAGCATTTGTGCATCTTCGCTCGCCTCTTGGACGTACCAGGCTGAGAATCTCTTTCGAGGGTGCGCTTGCGAGAACACTGACTGTAGCCTTCATTAGTGCAGTGCTTCAGCTGCCGCAGGTAGTCGCAGTCGTAGTCGAGCACACTTTCGCTGCGAAGGTCCCTCAACACTTGAGCTCTGTCACATCTACCCGCAACCGGCGCTCCGTCCTGCTTGTATGCTACCACCGATGGACGACGGCCTTGCGTCTCCTTTAACATTTCTAGGTGTTCCAAAAGTTCATCCATAAAGCGGTCAATATATTCTGGATATTGGGGGCTTGTGATTCAAGGGGATTGTGATTCATGAGCTGTGAATTAATATAGGGTCCAGACATAAGAAGGGGAAGCAACATTGGTAGTAGCGACTTCATCTTTCCCATCAGCTTCACGATTCCAGGGAGAATCACACTGATTGTAGGAACGACAAGGAGGGCTGCGAACGCAACTCCGGCAATCACGGGTGCCGCCACGGGCGCACCCAACTTAAGAGCACCGAGCAGTCCGAGAGCAGGTAAAAGGGCGGGTCCAGCAAGAAGAACCTTCAAAGCAGGTCCCAGAATGACAGGTGCCAGCCCCAACAGCCAGCCACGATTTTACCGATAGAAAGAATCGACTTGACGACAGGTCCGGCCAAGATGGCGGCAATCGCAGGCCCGGCAATGAGAGCTTTCGCGGAGGTAACTACGGCAGCTGTCTCGTAGACAACACGTTCAAGTTAATGACGTCCATTAAAATTTAATCAATTTAAAGTACAGCTGGAAACGTCATCATTAAACCCCAACAACCCTACAGAATAGTCAGACCTTAAAAAGGAAGAGGTTCGTAATCTGCATTGGCGGAGCCTACAGAATGAGCTGGGTTCTTCCGGTGTCATCCCGTCACCTCCCTAAGCCGAATGCTAACCTCTTTGGGGATATACAGGGCTTCATAGTTGTACAGGTCATGAGAGTAGTGGATCACATTCATAGTGTTCACGTAGACCTCGGCGAGCAGCGAGTGCCAAAGTACTGCATGTGTTTGCCGATCTGCGAGGCGAACTCCTTGAAGGAAGTGGGCATGCAGTTGGCCCAGAGAACAGTGAGATTAGGCTCGGGAGAGCACCCCAGATTCCAAGTGTCTGCAAGAAGCGGAATGTGTTCTTGGTGACCATGTGCTGGAGAACACCATCCTTATCATAAGCCCCACCAATGGAACAGGTGACCCAAGTAGGGTCTCCTGAGAAGAGCTCGTTGTAGGCTGGAGTTCGGAGATCAGAACCACTGGCAGGCCTCACGTAAGTTGGTGGCTGGCTTCGACATGTCACAGCCGTGGCGCTTGCCCATAGCTACCAACTCCTTCAGACCATCGATCTGCTGAGTGATTTCATTGGTGGAAGCCTCGTCAGAGTGCTTGGAGTAGGCGCAACGATTGTAGAGGCGCAACGAACTCAAAGATACACATTTAAAGAAATTACTTTTTGCATAATCAGCGCAGAATCTACGCACTGATTTCTTGCCCCGAGCTCATGCCGAAGTGCATTGTACGGGCGAGGACGTCTTCCTGCTGCTCCCG
>NW_027178522.1:0-38274 GCF_019968985.1 Porospora cf. gigantea B | reverse complement strand
GCAGAATTCCTTTGTTGATTCATACTCGCGGATATCTTTCTGATCTACGGAACCTTCTGAGGACTGGGTTCTCATGTTGTTTTGTTCAATTGAAAAGACCCCAATTATTGTGTTGTTCCCATAAATGTCTCAAACCTCCCCGCGTGTATCCTTGTACAGTGATATCGTCCTCCTCAAACCATTCTTCGCTTCAATCCGCTCAGCGTTAAAAGGCGAGTCTTCCCAGGCATGAATAGCATCCCAAAGTCTATTGTACTCCACGATTCCCTCTTCCACCTTCTTCTCCGTATCGGCCTCAATAATAGTACCTACTGGACGGAAATATTGCGGATCCTTGTCTCGATACTTTCGAAGGAACAAACCAGTTTCCGTTGAAGCGTTCGTTACTGTCACGTTGGCTTGCCGGCGTAAATGTGGCGGCGATGGTTGAAATATAACAACCTGGCTTATGGAGAGACTCCAAAACAATACGGATCGCATTCCGATCACGTACTCCAGTAGTTTGGACTTTCGATGCCATTAGAGTTGCTGCTCGACTTCGTGTTGGATTTGCTAGTCTTGCTTCACGGAGTTGATGCTGACTCGGACATCCGTTCCAGCGCTCATGTTATCACCCGAAGTCATGACGTCAGTTGAGTCGAAATTGCAAACTTTTAATGAGTCGAAATCCTGTCTCATCGAGCTGGGCGGTCGGTTCCCGCTACGTCAAGCGTGCGGCCATCGGCAGCGGATCGTATGGCTCGGTATGCGAGTTTTACGACACCCAAAACGAGGAAGTGGTTGCCATTAAACGGATCCACAAAGTATTCGAAGACCTCATTGACGCGAAGCGAATTTTGCGGGAGATTGCGATTCTTCGCAGAATGGACTCTCCGTATATCGTAGGCCTGAAGGACATTATCGTCCCTGAGGACCCCAAATCCTTCAACGAGCTGTACATAGTCCTTCAACTGTCCGATTCTGATTTAAAGAAAATTGCTAGGACTGACGCAACTCTTGAAGACTGTAATGTGGCACGGATGGTATTCGATCTGCTCGTAGGACTTCAGTACGTCCATGACTGCGGAGTGCTCCACAGAGACCTGAAGCCGGCCAACTGCCTTGTCAACAGCGACGGCCATGTTCGTATATGCGATTTCGGTTTAGCTCGTACAATAGCCACGAACCAGGATGAAGCTGTGGAACTTTCCTATGAGGAGGAGGAGGATCTCACCGAAAGGAGTGTTCGGGATGAGAATGCCCGAATGAAGCTAACGCAGCACGTCGTTACCCGCTGGTACCGCGCGCCTGAGTTGATCCTTCTGCAGGACAACTACAATGAAGCGATTGACGTTTGGTCCGTGGGTTGTATCATGGCTGAGCTGCTAGGCATGAACCTCAAGAACGTTCGAAATTGGAGGGACCGACAACCGCTTTTTCCAGGACAGTGCTGTTATCCTCTATCCCCCGACCACAAAGCACGAAACAGCTCCCGTTTTGCATCTCGTGGAGCTCGTGATCAGCTCCACATGATATTCAATCAGGTCGGCTTGCCTACTGATGAGGACCTAGCTGTCCTCAGGTTGAAAGATGCAAAGGCCTACGTGAAGAATCTCGTAGCAACGATGGGGGAGAAAGTAGACCAACGAGATGCCAAGAAGACTTTGGCTGCTAAGTATCCCGCCTCGAGCGGTAAGCGATCTTATTCTCTCTTCTCTCATCATCCTCCGCAGGACACGCCATCGACCTTCTAACCAAGATGCTAGTATTTGATCCCAACAAGCGAATCACGGTCGCTGAGGCCATCAAGCATCCTTTTCTTCGAGAGGCTCGAAGGCACGCCGAGAAGGATGCTGTCAAGACTACAGCCCCAATAGTGATTCCGTTTGACGACTGGACCCCCATGAAGGAACGGGAGCTACGATACGCCTTCCTCGCCGAGATTAAAGCATTCCACGATTTCAAAATGCCGAGGAGTCTTCAAAAGATAGGTTATGGTCAAGCAGGCAATCCGGACTACGTCACTGAACCTGAACGGGCCCTCCCTCCACCTGCATCCGCAGCGGAGGCTGAAAAAGCAGGCCGGATCCAGCAGCTCAGGAAGTTCCTATCCACGAAGCAACCAACGGAGAAGGTAGACCCCTCTGAGAGGCAGAATAAGGCGACAGACAAGCCTCGACAACATCCAAAGGCCCGTCCTGTAACTCGTTCCAACTGCCCTAACTGGATGCCTGACGCTTAAAACTCTGATTGTTATTGACACACATATCTATAGATACACACCTAAATGTGATCACGGATACACTCGACGTCGAACGAACCACCACAAAAATCACCAGAGTTTCCGGTCCATCTTGAAGCGTCGGATGTCTGCGGACGTCACAGAAGCCAAAACACGCGCTATCCGCTCGAGCGAAGGTCTCTGGGAGGCGTCCCAGTTGAAGCACCGTTCCAGCAGATCCAGGATGACGGGCATGAAAGTTTTAGGGATTCCAGGCGAGATTTGGAAGTCAACGGGGTTGGCACTCATTTCCACGTGCTTCTCAAACGGTATCGGACCCCCAAATATTTCCACCAAACAACAAGCGACGGACCAGATGTCACTCTTTTCGTTTATCCGACCCCTCTCTGCGAAGCACTCTGGAGCCATATACCTCGGAGTACCTCCGTTGTCGTCAAGGACCAGCTCTAAGGAGGGTGCAAGCCGTGCCTTGCCAAAGTCGCAAAGCTTCACGCTGAAGTCGGCGTCAAGTATCTGTGTGGGTCTAAATGGTTCCCCACCAAGTTAGACGTTTTGAGGTCCCGGTGTAGCATTCTGCAAGGCGCACTATGCAAACAGCGAACCGCATCCACGAATTGCCGCGCGATCCGGAGTCTTCTGTCTGCTGAAACAATTGGAGTCTCATCGAAAAACGTGTCGAAAAGATTGCCGTTGGGGTAGAAGTCGGTTACGATGGCACCGTGCATGTGTTCAACTGGGAATGGCACTGTATAAGGATTCCCCATGTCGCTCACATCCTTGTAACCTTCGACGACGGTACCGCCGTGCTTCATAAACCACGACACCATGGAACAGCACAATATTCGGATGAGAGACTCGTCTTAGTGCTTCGATCTCTCTCACTAGGGATCGGGCTTGCTCCTGGTCGAAGTATGAGTCAGTGCGGTGGGCAACCTTCACAGCAACTGTTTTCCGGCGACCTGCTGTGAAGAAGGTGCCTTTCCACACAGTGCCAAAAGTACCCTTGGAGATCTTTTCATGCACCGTCAGCGACTCCAGAGGGATAATCTCTGAGGGGTGCAGGGACAGAGCGATATCGAACCCTCCAGGGTTGACTAGACTTGGTAACATCGTGGCTCCTCGGAAACGCAGCTTCTCTTCCATGGACACGGCAGTTGAAAGGGTCCTAGTTGAAGTACGCATCTCCACTAGTGGCGGCCTCTCCATCACCGGACCCATGGTTACTCGAGTGTCCACCGTCTTTGGAGGAAGGCTCGCCGGGAAGCGGGTCTCCGAAGGTGGCAAAAGGTAGGGTGCCGGGCTGGTGATGTATCTCTGAACGTAGGGAGCCGGGCTCGTCTCCAGATGACTTCGGTCCGTGACTGGCCCCAGAGACTGACCTCCCCGAGGGTGACGGAGGGAAGTGCGCGAAGCCCCCTCAGATATCGTTCTGAGTGTCTTTACGCCTGAGCATTCCCTTCTCTTCATGTCTTTGAGGATTTGGAGGAAGTTCAAACCTTCTTCTTCGGTCCTCAGGCTAGCGGGGATGCAGCCCCATAGACTGCCAACGTCGCTCCAAATGTCCAGAGGCGCCTGTGCCGCGCTGAAGTCGAACATTGACACGTCTGGATGGGCCGTTCCAGCTTCTCTCACGAGCCGTTGACTTGAAAAACTTGGGTAATGGATCCATACGTCAAGGATTTGCGTAATTTCTGCTAGTGTTGACACATTGACGAAACAGGTTATCCAAAGGCTGGGGTCTCATGTACGGCTTTGAAGGGGTCAGTCATAGACGAGAACCGACTCTCCTGATGCACTGACCTCGACCCATCGCTGGATTTGTCAGGCAGCCGCGCAACGGAGGAGCTGTCCTCACCCCTGTTTGACAGAGCCCTTCCCAAAAGGTCTCCAATACCGCCGCGATCTTCTCGTACTGGTGCTGCTGGGGCCGCGGAGGCCTCGAACCGGGTCCAGGTGTCCTTAATCGGGTACTGCGTTAGGGGTACGTCCATGTCCACCTGAGCTTGCATGTTCGGAGGGTGGTGGAACTTGATTCCCTTTCGATCGCGAGCTGGTCTGTCTGGTTGTCGAGAGCTGGAGGGAAGCCCCTGTCGAGATTCCACGGCGGTGAAGGCCTTACTCTGCACCTCCAGACTTAGAGTTCGCTTCTGGTCCTTCAAGTCGCAAAGGGATCCACGTAGATTCAATAACTCGGCCTGATCCTGCGTCACCGCTGACATGAGCATCATGCGGTCCTGCGTGAGCTGTCGAGAACGTTCCAACAACACACCCCCATCTTGCGTCACCTGCGCCTTCTCAGCGCGAAACCGCATCAATGAATTCTTCAACTCTGCGATCTGTGGATGGGAGGACCGTAACTCACCGATCTCTCCTCCTGTTGGACGGCAATCCTCTCATTCTGAAGTGCTCGTAGTACGGTGTCTCGGGAAGCAGCAAGGTGCTGGACCTCAGTCTCAGCTTTCTTGTTCTGGGTTCGGATTGTTTCGTTCAACAGAAGATGGGTTTCGAGATCGTTCTCTGCCTCCTTGATCAATCGTTTCAGGAAGACAACTTCCTCCTGTAGATTGGCCAACGATGCCCCACATTCCCCCTTCTCCGCCATAATCGACCTGCGCTGCTTATAGTCGCTTCCCTCGTCTCACCTCTGCCGATAGTTTCTCATACTCGAACTTCATCGCCTCTACTCGGTTGCTGAAGTCATTTCGGCGGTTCAGTTGCTGCACGAGCTGGGAGCGTGAAGATTCGATCTCCCTCGTCATCGTGATAGTCACGTGTTCAAGTTTTCTGTGTCAGGGTACGGGTCAACACACTCAACAGAATCTGCGAGGCCTGCAGTGTCCTGTGTCAGGCTGTGGGCCAGCATATTGTCCCCTTGGATGTAGGCTTGAAGCAGCGCTACAACATCAGGTGTCTTGGCTGTTGTTGTGAAATTTGTGCCTCACTTTCAAAAATGTGACGGGGAACCTCTAACTCTCCAGACAAACCCCGAGGTTTGCTCTCGTAGCTCCTAATCCGAGAGGGAGGACCGGCTGTTGTGGGTTGCGATCTGACTCCGCCAAATGAACAAACAGATTGCACATCTTCCGGCAAATGACCATGATTCGTTTGAAAGGTGGGAGGCTCCCAGACTTCATTCTGAATATTCTCAACTGCTGTAGTGAACTCCGCTGCCAGTTCCACGGGTAGGGATTCGGGTAGAGGAATTCCTTCTCGTCTCCTAGACGCCAGATGCATACAGACGATGAACTCTGGCACTGACAGACGGCCATCTTGATCGCGGTCTGCTAACTTCCAGATCATGTACAATTCTCCGTTGTCCAATCCGGATTTCGTTAGAAGTGATCGCGCGGCAGGCCCCTCAATGAAGCCGTCGTGATCCGGGTCATGCTTGTTGAACAGGTCCATATATGCGTGCCTCAGCTCAGAGGGAATGGTCCAGTCCCCAGCTGGTTGCGAGCTCACCGTGACCCCAAGGGGACCTGTTTGGTCAATATGGGCGTGGAATGTCGGCAGGGCAGGCGGTTCGACATGGATTAGGTCCTCAGTCAAATCCATGTTCGTTTGTGCGTGAGCCACCAAGCGCAGAGCCTGCGCGAAGGCGTCTCGATCGAGAAACCCCTCATCTCGAGGGTCGCAGAGGCTCCAAATCTGCGTTCACATCCATTCCATCGGTCACCTCATGCAACACTGCTTGTGGCAGTCCGGACCGCTTTAGGAAAGCAGCTCCATTAGCTCCATTGATATGATTCGCATGGTGTCTGTCAACTTCCGTTAGGATGGTGGTGTACAGCTCAACCTCAGCAGGGGAAAATACCAGAGCAGGGTAATGCGCTGGCCATCCGGCATGCATCTGAAAACCTCGAAAAGTCTGGTAGAACGACCTGTCTTCGCCTATTTGGGACCGAGGAAGCCGAAGGCCAACTGACCCTGAGGGAGGTAGTCACCTCGTAATCAACGACCGCATGCAAAAATCAAAAACAATAATGCTGTTGGAAAGTGGACGTATTGCGCTTGACGCTCAGACTGCAGAGGTGAGAAGGATTGCCCATTTCTTCGCTGGCATATTCAACTCCTTGAAAGAAAGAGCACGGACGGGTGAGAAACCTATTATTCCGACATAGATGACGTATGGGTCTGGTCCGCCCTATACCGAGCAGCTGAAGAGAGGCAGCTTGGTAACAGCAGTTTACTGGCGCTATGCCTAGTCCTTGATTCCATCGATGACAGGTCTCAGAAGCCACCAGACAACCAGGACAGGTTGGCGGGGCTCGTTCGAAGCCTTGTCAGGCCGCCAACCACGAGGAACGATGACTCGCTGGAGGCATGTCTGCACTACTGTTCATGTATTGGGCTCTCGATGTCAGCGACAGAGCAGGATGCCGTAGAACATGTGGCTTGTGAGGATGGGGGAGAGGATCATCAGAGATATCCAAAGCATCGTGCATTCCGATGGATGGCTTGACCTCGGCCTTGAAAGATTCGTCCAGGTGAAGCGGCAGCAAGCTAATGTGATCGGTGCTATCACCTCAGGCAGTCTATTGTCCCAAATGCTGCTCCTGCCTCCAACGGCGTCAAGCGAGGACATTGCCGCTGCTGCAGATACGGCTCAGCGACTTCTGAGTGAGGATCTGCTGTCTAGCGATAAACAATCCGCAGGCGACACTGCCCGTCTAAAACTATCTTCCTACTATGGTCCATGGTTGTCCAATCTCCAACAAGCTGAGGAGACTCGAAGACAGCTCGAAGAGCTAGAATCACGAAAACGAGATGCTGAGGAGGTCGAGCTCAGAGGGCGCATGACGAAGATGAAGGCGTATGTACAGTTCCTCCTCACGATGGACGGCACCAACCAGAGCAAAGTCAACCCCTTTTACTCTCTTGGCCTCCCACCTACATACGCATCAGCCGCTGTGATGCGAAAGCTCAAGAAGGAGTTGGTTGTGATGACTCACCCAGATAAGGTGCCAGCAACGCCTGAATTCGCAGACTTAAAGGAAAAGGCCAAAAGCGCCTTCCAGATCGTAGGTCCCCATGGCTCGCCATTTACAGGCATGCAGCAGCATCGACAAGTGCATCCAAGTCATCAGTCAACCAGGCTTTCGACCTGCGAAGTTCCCAATAGCAGGAGTACCACCACCTTACGCGCATGTGTGGTCTGGAACGCCCCTAAAGAAGGATGTGCCGTCCAAAATGGAATCTCGGCTTCCCAGACAGTCAGATTCCGAGGCCAATACTAAGTCTGCAACCACCCACAAGGATCCTAAGTCCCATAAGGTCCCAGATTCCAAGCCAAAGAGCAAGATGCCTGGTACGCACGAGTCCAAGCCAAAGAGCAAGATGCCTGGTACGCACGAGTCCAACGCAAAGAGGTCCTCTAGGACACCCAAGTCCTCGGAGTCCAAGCCAAAGAAGAAGAGAGGGATTCACAAGGAGAATCGGCCTCGAAAGAGAAGAAGGTCGTCCAGATCTTCCCCCCTATTTACCCCCTAACGCTCACATCTTGTTGAGCTCCCCTCACATCACCAACACAAGCAATGAGACCCAACAGGTCAGAGAAGTTCACTACAGAATGTGACGAGAGAGCGTTTTGACAGCGCTAAATAGAGAATTTAATATCGCAAGATGGAACTCGGCGATGAAAAACGTGAAGGTGCTCGAGGGGGACTTGAGCAGTTCAAATGGGACTCCATTAAGGATGCCAGCATGAATGAACGCGAGAGTTACCTGGGCCAGTCCCTTAGGATAGGCATGCTCGGCCGTTTTGGACGGTATCATAAAAATGACTGGTGGTGGAAGGGTCGAGGTGACCAAGCCGCTGGGAGCGAGCGAGGCCAGCTGAAGGACTTCGAGGCGGAACTGTTGGAGGAGGCCATTGGATCAAAACCGAGGAGACTTCTCCTAACGAGCGATGAGCGCGCAGAGAAAGAGGAAGCAGGGGAGATGCCCGAGGAGCCGACGCCCCTTGGCGTCGAAGTTGAAGGGCTCATGGCTGAGTACATGCAGTTGAAGGAGGAGTATCAGCATCTTCTGACGGAGCGAGACGCACGTCGAAAGCGGCGGCGGAGATGAAGGCTAGCCACCGGCGTCACACGCAAAAAAGTGTGCTTCGGCCAATGAAGCCTAACACGGAAGTTACCATTCAATCCAAAGGTTGATTCCAAAATTCCTATTTAGAATGCCCTCTATCAAGTTGAATAAAGGCTGGAAGTTGGCACTAAATCCAAAAGCGATTCTAGATTTCCTATATACAAAAACTCGCAATGTAAAAAAACGACCTATGCGAGGATCTTAGTAGAAACTGGGCTAGTACCAGCTGGGCTGGCAGCCGTCGACTCTGATATGGAACGATGCTTGGCGAGTTCGTATTCCGAGTCCAGGTCGGTATCCCTCTGGGTAAGCTTGCGCCCTCGAAGGTCTCTAGCGAGGAGGGCCAGGCCTCCAGCAGAGGTCTCTCGGTACTTGGACTGCAGATCACGACCAGATTGGTACATCGTAGCGATACAGGAGTCCAACGAAACCATATGATCTCCATCGTCCAGCAACGCAAGACGCGCAGCAGTCACCGCTTTGCATGCCGCCATGGAGTTCCGCTCAATGCAGGGGACTACCACGACACCTTCAACAGGGTCGCAGGTCATCCCGAGAAAATGCTCGAGCCCGATTTCCGCCGCGTTCTCGACCTGAGGAGGAGTGCCTCCCATTGCATGACATAGGGCAGCGGAGGCCATTGCACACGCTGAACCGATTTCGGCTTGGCAACCTGCCTCAGCTCCAGAGATAGAGCCGTTACGCTTGCAAAGCGTTGCAATCGCACCGGCCACGGCGACCATGTCGCGGAGCTTCTGCTGAGTGCTTGTGTGGTGGAATTTCTTAAAGTAGTACAAAACTGCTGGAAACGTCCCAGCTGCACCGTTGGTCGGAGCAGTTATCACTCGGCCCCCAGTGGCGTTCTCCTCGTTGAGTGCACGAGCGTAGAGAGAAATCCAATCGAGAGCGATCAGATGATCAGAGACAGCTCTTTCTCCAGAGGTTCTAAGTCGATCGTAGATCTTCTTAGAACGCCGATCATAGCCCTTCAGTGGTAGTGGTCCATCGGTATTGCATCCTCTAATGATGCCCTCAAACATGCATTCGATGATGCTGTCGAGTTTCTTGTGGATGTCCTCGCGTGAACAACAACCGAAAGACTCTTCATCGCGGTAGACGAGCTCCGCGACATCGATCTGATCGTCCTTACAGAAGCGCAGAATATCTGCACTTGTGAGAAAATTGTAAGGAACAGACCCATGATCGCGTGTGTCGACCCAGCCTTCTTCATACTCCTCCAACGTCTTGATGAAACCGCCGCCGATACTTAGAATGCGTTCTTCGTGTAGTGTCTCTCCGGTATTACGGTTTAGTAACGAGACCTTCATGGCATTAGGGTGCTGAGGCCATTCCTCATGCATATTCCAATTCAGATCCGTTTGATAGTCGAAGTCAATTTTCATACTGCGACCCAAAGCGAGCGATTTGGTATTTCTCACCACTTCGTAGCATTCCTGACAGACATCCGGCAGGATTACGTCTGGTGTCCAATCCAAAAGACCGACGACGACAGACACGTCAGTTCTGTGTCCCTTACCAGTGGTGGCCAGCGACCCGTAAAGGTCTATCACCACTCGTAGGGAGCGGTCGTAGGGCAGTTCCGCTCCTTCAGCGATCTGCGTCGCAGGAATGAATTTCTCTCGACGCAGACTATCGACGAACAGCTTCGACCCAAACATCGGCCCATTGGTATGGCTAGACGAGGGTCCCAATCCAAACTTGAATACGTCGAAGACAGATATGTACTCGCCACAGACTGCACGATCAAGATCACACCCCTTATCGCAGCCTGAATCACAGAGGCCAGCAGCGGTGATTGTCATGGTTCTATCTGAATTATCCGGTATTAAGTACTACTTGTGGGGTCAAATAATCAGCGCACACGCCTAATACCTCAGAGGGGTGCGATGGAATTTCAGGGTAGGCGCACGTAGTCGCAGTCAGACGCATGGTGTGATGCATGTTGGGTGTATGTTGGATGCATGTTGGGTGTATGTTGGATGCATGTTGGGTGCATGTTGGGTACACGTTGGGTGCACAGGTTGAGAGCATGTTGTGTCCAGGGGTGATCTATATTCTACATGTGGGGCCCAAGACAGTAGCGAAAGTCTCCATTTTTCGATGAGCAGAAGGAGTACGATCACCTTTGGAGCGTTGGCAGTGACGACTGTCATAGCGGCCGCCACCTACTTTTGGGTGACGAAGAACGAGGATCGAGGTGAATCTGTAAAGAGTGGCGAGGTCTCTAGAGCTGATTTGCTGACCATCTTGAAAGCCATTAAAAAGACGCAACAAGACAACAGAAAGGCCCTTCAGGTGCTAACTACGGAGCTCGCTGCTTCAGGTGCTGGCCTCGAGGAGGCATGCTCTCGTGTGAGCCAACTTCCCGACAAAGACCCCCTCAAAGCATACGGATTATCCGTTAATGAGTTTGACCTCCTGCTGGAAAAGTTTCAGCGTGACAGAGGTATGGGCTAGATTGCTTCCTCACGCAGAGGTCACCACTCTAGTAGACAGTCTGATGGAGTCTCCCGCCGCCCCAACGACGAACCCCGTTGACCCTGCGAAAATCGTTGAGATCCACCAGTTCATGCTGAACGAATTGCAGACGCTCCCTAAGACGTGTCCGGGTCATTCCCACAAAACTTTGGCGTTGGCCTCGCAAGCCATCGCCACCGCCAGGGCCCAGATTAAGTTCGGCGTGCCCAACGAGTTGCTGGACGCGTCCACGCAGTTCCATTTTGACACGCTGACCAAAGATGAGGCCTTCAACGAAGTGATGATGCGCATTCAAATGTGTATATCCGAGATGATCAGGTGAGACGCCCGTGGTCTCCAAACAGTTTGCACGTCGACCCTTCAGTGTGACACTTGTAGTCATCTACATGAGTCTAGTGATATTCTTGAATTTAGCCTCAAATGTCTGGTCGAGGAAAAGGAGGAAAAGGACTTGGAAAGGGAGGAGCTAAGCGTCACCGAAAGGTCATGCGTGACACCATCGCGGGTATCACGAAACCCGCGATCCGTCGTCTTGCCCGTCGTGGGGGCGTCAAACGCATCTCTGCTCAGATCTACGACGAGATCCGTACTGTGTTGAAGTCCTTCTTGGAGTCCATCATCAAGGACGCTGTAGCCTACACGGAACATGCTCACAGGAAGACCGTAACCGCCATGGACGTGGTGTACGCGCTGAAAAGGCAAGGAAAAACCCTCTATGGGTTTGGGGCCTAGTTTCAAGTTGAAGATATTAAGATCAGTGTGGTTTAAGATGCGAGTGTTGAATAACTCCAGATCACGTTGCATAAATAGGGAAATGCTTGAGCGGCACGTCTCTTTCAGCGAGACGGTGGACGTGATGTTTTACGAGCCCGACTGCGAGCTCACTCGGAAACGGGGCCGCCAACCACATTCGATGCCTGCGAAGAGACAAAAAGCTCAAAGTTCATCCCCTGAGTTCAGTGGTGTGTCTTGTCTGCAATGAAAAACGAAGGGACGTTCGCGCATCAAGAAGTGATTTGATTGAAGGCGTCGCGACGTGGAACAGGAGAGGTGCCGGCTCAACGACTTGCTTTCGTCGCGAAACAGCCTTTGGGGGATAATTTCGCTGCTGGAGCGACTTCTTCAACGTGTCGTGGCGATGCTGATTCTCAAACTGGAGTTTCTCATCCAGTCGAACCTGGAAGTCTCTTACCTTTCTGATCCCAACAGTCACAATATGGTCCAGCTCGCTGTCAACAGAAGGTAGGATTCTCTCTACCAGTTCATCGAAGCCAGCCTGGGATACTTGAGAGGTCTCGATACACGCATCTCTAGCGCGATCCACGTTATCTTGAAGCCGTCGCACAAATCTATTCCAGGCCGTCTGAAGCTCGCCAGTAGCCTGATCAGTCCCCTCGCAGAGGATTTTAACAGCTTTTAGCCCCTCTTCTCGTTGCCGAATGCGCTGCTCGGCCCTACATTTGACAAACTGCCCGACACGGTCCAAACAATCTCCCAGATCAAAGCCAGGGACATCCAGTGTTAGATTCGGCGCATCCACAGCTTTCACCGGCAGCTGTTGGCGGGCAATTACTGATTCCAGGGCAGATTCGTACGCACTCATTGCGACTTCGAAGTCTTGGGAAAGCGTAACGTTCTCAGCGACTGCAGCAGTGACGGCAGGAGACAGCCGATCACGTTGTGCGCTCAACTCACTGGCGCGCTTCATCATCCGGCGTCGGAGCCTGGATGCCGCGTCTATGCGTGCCGTGAGCTCCATGGAAATAATCGCCGGCGCTGTTGGCCGTGTGCTCGTGCTCCGGCAGACCTCCCGTAATCAACGTGACGCGCATACTAGGGTGCTCCGGATACGGAGTGCGCGTGATCACACTGTTCGTGAACTGCGTCTTTGTCTCCTTATAGCGAATCCTGCCAATCGTCAGCACTTCCAACAATGCCGCCAACGCCACGTCAACAAAGGACATCAACGCCAGTTGCAATCGAAACGAAGCCGGCAACTCCACCAATCCGATAAAATCCACGACAAACGCTCTAACCAGTGGTACCGAGTCCAGTGAGGTCACATCCACCGCTTGCAGGGAGGCCTGCATCACGAATACGAATGACAAGTAGGCTACGAATTGCCAGTTGGTCCAGAGATTCTTCCTGAAGGGTCTGTTGCGGTTGAAAATGATCAGCACGCTCGGGATCTGCCACATTATCATGAAGAAAACGGTGCTATTCTCCTGACATCGATACTGCTTGGTGTTCCAATCCACCAATGTCAGGTCAGGGTCAAATGGCACATACCATTCCTGCGACAGCAGCCAGAACCAAGCCATGAAAAGGAAAGCAGCGTGCACCGAGGCCTGTACACCCATTGAGACCACGGCAGGGAATCCTGTGATCTTGAACTTGGGAATTCTACGTTGGAGGCGGGTGGAAGCGGCGGTGGCTGCGTGACGTCACCTGTTTGGGCTCACTCGAAATCACCACAGTCAACGGTAAGATGACAATGAGGTCGTTCCATACCCATTGGCCGTCAGTGATGTTGGTGTACCTGGAGTATACAAGTACCTGAGCCATGATATTGATCCAGGCAAACAGGATCATGCACATGAGGATCTGGTACTGGTTCATTAAGGTGGCCCTGCTCTCAAGCAGCACGAGCAGTGCCGCCTCCGGGTCTCGGTCGGTGGCAACAAACGACGCGTTGAAGAACATCCGCCCTCTTGGAAGGTAGATCTGTGTATCAGGCAGCCGTTGCCCACCCCAGAGTCCGCCTGCCGCAGCGCTTTCACGTCGTTGGCACCGTCGCCGCAAAATGTCACTGTAGGTTTCTCTGGAAGAGACTGAAGAGTTCGCACCAGTAAACTCTTATGTTGCGGAGCCATACGAGCCCAACAACGGCACTTCCGGAGTACGAACTCCAGCACGGTCACCTTGGAAATGATGGCGAATGCCGGATCACATCCGGAATCTGCGACGAACTGTGCACCCGCGGCCTCTCGCCTTTTGCGCCTCGCACGAGCTGCCTTAACCTCCTGTATGGTGTCGAAGAGCGGTGTATTGCTGTTGGATTTTCGGAGAGAACGCCGGCTTGAAGCGGGAATCGAATGGACGATGCTTTTCCTCCTTTGGCGCGTATCGAGCGCAGGGGCACTAGCTTCGCCTTGCGTATATTGATCTGACATTATGGATACCAGCGCGGCAGGTTCCGGCGTCGACAGAAACCACAGCATCCGATCGAAGGGCAGGTGGGTGGCCGGTTGTCGTGAGGGCGGGGATACACAATGCTCAAACGAGGCGATATTGGACATCAGTTTCTGAATCTGACGATGTTTAATGGGGACGTGCAGCACGTGAGGTCCACCAAGGTCCTGTCTTTCTAGAGTGCTCCACTGTTGGTGCACGTCTTGTAGGCTGACTAAGAACTGTAGCGCCTCTCCTGTCATTACCAGGACGATCTGTCTTGGGTCAGCTTGCTTGAAGACATCCTCAAGCCTGGTGTGTCGATGTCGAACAGAGGTCAGGACTGCGTCCTCGGTGAACGAAACGCTATCAGGGAACATCAACGAGTCACGACGGGCCCTTAATCGGTTGTAGCTCCCGTCGTCACTGGTCACGCACCAAGTTGATGTGCTGAGCTGCGACATGCGACTGGTGTTCAGTCCTTCAAGTAAAGAGGTCCCCGAATCAACAGGCGGCACTTCTACCTGCGGATCGCAGATGTCTGGCTCGATACGAGTATCAATCTCAATCTCCAACCAATCAAGAACTCCATTGTGTACCTCGGGAACCAGGCACCGAAGAGTTGAACCCTCATCAATCGACGCTTCCTCAAACGAGGAGTCGAAGTCCTTCAACGATGCCGGTTGTGTAAGCATCAACCGCGATCCAACAGCCAATGTCGTGTATACATTATCGCCGGAGCATAGAACCGAGTGTACCCCTGCCCGTTTCAACTCGTGGAATACCTCAACAGCTCCAGACTTGAGTGGGTTCTCAAAAACTACCAGCCCCAAGAAACTCAGTTGACTCATCCCCTCAGCCGCATGCTGAGTCAGGTCAGACCACGGTACAATGGAAGGCAGGAGCTTTCGGAATGCGAAAGCCACCACTCGCTGTCCTTTGGAGCCAAAGTGAACAAGCGACTCCTTCACGGCGACAGGCACAGTAACAGGATCGCAGAGCTCAAGTATAACCTCGGGAGCCCCCTTGGTGAAGCAATACGCATCTGTAGTGTCCAACTCCAGAGCTACAACAGATGTCCGTAAGGCGGCAGAAGAGAATGGAAACCGCTGGAGAATCACGTAGGCTTGACCATGACCCCTGATCACTATATCGCGTGAAGTACCAGAAAGCAGATGAAAACCAGCCCAGTTCAGAAGCTGGATGTCGATCATGTCGCCGACAACTTGGCCATCCATGTGGATCAACGCGTTGGACAACGCCATGGCCACCGCCAGCTCAGGGGATTCCAGCGGGGAGGTTACCATCGAACCCAGAACCGCGGCTCTAGCGCCATTGCGCAGAAATGGAGACCTTCTTAATGGCGGAAGCCTATTAGAGTCATCCTCGTTCTCGAGACTGCTTACCTCCGGACCATAAAAGAGGCTTCCCGTATCGAGAGATCCCACCTGAACTTCAGACTCGCTATCTGACGCCACCTGGTCTGCGAACCGTACGCGATGGGGTACGGACCGGAGGAGATACTGGTTAACGACGGTGGGCAATACGCTGACAATGGTCATCTTCTCGTTGGTAACTGTGCGAGTCTTGTCGAAGACGAGAAGGTTTGATTGACCCGTGGTACTGAGGGAACTGGGGTCCAAACACTCTACTCGCCGTTTGTGTAATCTCCACATGGCAACGGAATTGGCAGTGTTAAGAGCCGTTGGAAGACCCACAGGGATTCCGGATGACATCAGATCCAGAAACCTCAGGCTTACCACTTTAGGATGAAGTCGTCCGAGGTTCCAAGTCAGTGACACGGTCGCAAAGATCATAGTGACGACCGCCATTGACGCAATATACACGTTCAATGCCCTGTTGGCGGCGGTATCTTCATTCGTTGTCGAGATCTGTCTTCGAAGTCGGCCGGAAACAGTGGTGAGGCCAGTACGCAGGACTACTGCCTTCACATCGCGGTTCGGTCTACTACGACAGTGTAGGAGGCGAGACCCTGACAAGAGCACCTGGTTGATTGACTCCACATCAACGTTCTTCTGGTAAACAAACCTATCTCGGGCAACTTTGATGCAGGGAACCGGTTCCTTGGCCACAGGTTCAGCTTCGCCAGTTAACACTGACTCGTCGACGATGACTTCCCCTTCGAGTAGTAGGCAGTCCGCTGGCAAGACCTGTCCCATTTCCAGTGACAGCAGGTCGCCTGGAATCAAATCCTCCACCGCAACTGTGAGGCGTCTGGCTTCTTGACAGGCACGGCACATTCGGAGGGCAGAACATCGCCTGCCGCATGCGAGGGGGCCTCGGAAAACGACTGCATGGGAGGAGACGTCCCAAGCGGCAGCAGTACGCTTCGTAACTTTCCTGCATCAGCGAGGTCTAGCAGACTCACATCACGGAAAAAACCTCCGCAAAAAACCCCGCAAAGAGCTGCAACGAGAGAACTATTGCATACGGGTAGTACTCGTCCCAAATCCACAATGAGATCTCGAAGAACTGCCAAGCCCACAACGCCCACGGGAATTTGCTTCGTACCGTCGTCCACCACGCCACTGGCGCCATGGCTTGCACGTTGGCACCGTAGAGGCGTCTTCGCGTCTCCAACGTCCGGTCGGATAATATTCCGTCGCATAGTTGCTCTCTGAATGTTGCCACCGATACAGATTCCGCCCTGAAGGAAAGTTCGACGAACTCCCGTGAGCTGGTTGATGTCGGACTCCAACCCCTACCTTCGAACGTACACGTAATTGCGTCCGCCGTGTGCAAACATACGCACGCGTTGCACACGGGAGTACGGCTCCTCCGCAGTCTTCGCGCGCATTGATACACGGTAGCTCATTCGGTGCACGTGTGGCATCTTGTCAAGAACCACTTCAGGGCATGCGTACGGTCGACCGCCCTCGACCTCCTCCATCAAGTCTTCTGGTACTGTTAAGGAATGTATCTTCGTGTGCTCCACGCGTCCTTGGGATAGCCTAACCAATGCAGCCCCCGCTTTTGACGCTTTGCATGGGGAGTGCTGGAATCGGAAGGCCCACTCGTAGACGGCAGCCCGCGGCAACCAGTAAAACAGCCCCAGCGTAAGCACCGACAGTGCCCAGAAAACAATCGTAGCAGTTCGATCCCTTCGATAAGTTTGGCAAGACAGGAACTCAGCCGGGGAGAAGACGTCGTGAGATACAGGATACGAGTGGCTGCGACCGTCCATCTCCGTGGCAGCGCCACTGGCCTCTCGTCCAGCCCAGGTACGGGATATGAATTGTCGTACACGTGTGCTTCTTGGAATTGAGAGGTCGGAATCGGGCGTTTCGTCAGAGCACGAGCTCCTCTCTGACCAATCAGACCAGGAACAAGAACTCGTGCCTCTACAGTCACCAGCCACTACACGACTAACTGCAAGCGATTGACACGACATATGCACTAATTCACGTCATGGAGCCTCGCCAGCACCAGAGCAATAGACGCGACACTGATCCAGTGGACTCGTCCCCCACTCGTCTAAAGGGCGCCCCAGAAATCCGAGACATTGATCACGGCCGGGAGTCACTACAAGGGATGATTCCTGCTCTGGAATCTCCACATCACTTCGACACCCCCAAAAAAAACCGGGTGACACATCGAAACGAGATGTGATGCTCCGCCTAGTTGAGTGTCGAGAGACCAAAGCGTTTCCTGACTCAGTCATCTGAGGGTCTGTCAGTCGGGGCTCGGAAAGTGAATGAGCCGTGGGGAGGTCCGTGGAAGGGAAAGACTCATCGAAGTCGCTTTCGGTGAGAGGCAACGTTGACAATCTCGTGGATCGGTGAGAAGGAAAAGCTTCTGACGCTAGATTCGTCACTCGGATAATGCTCGTTAAAGATACATCATCAGGTTCGCCCATGCTGATCACCTTTTGGAATACACGGCCGGTGGTGCCTGCAATTTCCAGGCATGCAGGTGCTGTTGGCGCGCAGATACTCGCAGGCTCCGCGATAGGAGTGCTCACCTCCGATTTTTGGGAGCCCCGTTTCATCTTTTCCGCAGCGCGTTTCAGGCGGCTGTTTATGAGTGACTTGACACTCACGACTTGTCAATGACCACCCACTCAGCGCAGAATCCAGAGTGTCTTTTCCCCTCTGTGGCCTGCTGAACACGGAGATTAATGTACTCAAACGTAGAAAGGCCCCTGTAGACCAAGTAGGTGTGGAGCACGACCAACTGAAGGTCCAGAAACACTAAATCATTGACGCGCCCGTGGCTCACACAGAGGGACATTGATAACAAGCAGTACCGCGCAACATATATATATTGCCGCTACGCTGTATCCTCCATACCGCTGCGTGAGTCACCCTGCGTCTACTAACCTCAATCCAAAGGGTTTCCACGTCGTTGGTAAGTATGGCACGGACCAACACCACAACAGTGAGGATCAACGTGGCCAACGTGAGCACTGCCACCAGACATATCAAAGCCAAGAACAGCCCATAGTTGTGCTTGCCGACGCAGTTATTCAGCCACTTGCAATGATGATCGAAGTCCGCTATGCATTTGTTGCAGGTACGGCAATGCTTGCTTTTCGAGTCGACCTTTCCACACAAGTCACAGAGCACGTAGTTGCCCTCTGGAGCCTCCGAAGCAAACACCAATGAGTCCACCGGATCCACTCGCGTGACAAGCGCCGCAACAACAGCAACGCTCAACGCTATTGCGAAAAAAAGGGCGCCGACTGAAATGCTCGCAGCCACAGGTAGCGACGGCAGCGCAATGATCGCTGTCAGTCCGAGATCCACCGTGAACACGACGAAGGACACAATCTGAAGGGCGTTCAGTGGATGTTCGAATCCATTGCGCCGGCAAAATTCGGATGGGGAGCGGGATCTAATGGACTCGTCCAAAACGCAACATGATTGCTTGGGCTTTCTGCCGTAATGAAGCTCTCGTACGGCGCTAATGGCATGGCACAATTTCTTGTGGTTTGTAGTCTCTTCTGGCATGCAAGGCTCACTCAATGCCTTAGGCTAAACCTTCGGAGCATAAATCGTTGAAAACGTTGGAATTACTGTAGCATACAGGTGGAATCGCGGCACCAAAGCGACGTTCTTCGGTGATGGAACCTGTTTCGTACTTCGAAGGCTTCGCTGAATAGCGGAATCTGAAGATAATAGTCAGCTTTACGTGTGCTGTGGATTAGAAAAGTTAGAACGAAACGGCAATTCCTCCATTTTACGAAATCGCCTGTTCCGTCTTCTGCGGCAACTGTCAAGTCTGACGTGTCAGACGGTCTCGAGTTTCTTGCTCATACACTTGAATCAACGCCTCGACTTTCTTGTTAATCAACCGGTCTCGGTGTCTAACAGCCGACGCCAACGCGACTTCCGCTGGTGTATTGTCATCCACCTTGAATAAGACGAGGGACCTCTGAGCATGAACATCTGAGTGATGTACTTCCCATGCACCTGTCTTCCACCTGATATCTTTTGGAATCGTCAACTGCGATTGGTAGGTCTCTGGGTGTCGAGGAGTGCTGTGCCGGAGATACCAGTGAAGGGCCTCTCGAAGTGCACCGGTGCGAGACCTGCCGGTTGCGGAGAACCACTTGCGAACCTGAACCCCGTTCTCGAGGCCATCACACTCCCACTTGTTCAAGAAACGGTAAAACTTGATACGATTGAATATTTCAGAAACTGCAGGGAGAGATTCCGTGCTGACGCCTTCAGAAACTGAAGGGAGAGGTGCTCCGTCGGAGTTATTTGCAGGCGTAGCATGATCGTCGGGTGGACCTAGAATGCTGCGGACCATTGCGACAATTTCCTGGATCTTCTTCTCTACAGCTTGTGAGCGATACTCGACAGCAGCTCTATAAGCGTCCTGCTTGTCAACATAATTCTTACACATAAAACTTTTCTCCATTCGATGTCCGTGGCAGATGATTCTACATGTCCAACACTGCCGTTTCTCCTGCCAGTACACACCTGAGTTCAGTGGAATGTTTCGCTCTCGGCAGGACAACGCTTGATAGAAGCAACGGTCCTCCTCGCCAAGAACCACTGGGAACGTCTCCTCTCGACGACGTCCATCACTCCAGCGACCTCTTACCTTCCAAGACTTCATTTTCGGGCACCAGGACAGCCTCATTCCCCGGATTACTTTGCGTATCCACCTAACGCCATCAGGCTGCGCAATTCTTCGTTGGTTGAATTGATGCTTCAACAAACTAATCTCATACTGTTCAGCCGGCTGCCCACAGCCGTCATCGAAACGGGCGTTGAGCGTGGTACGGGGCGAAGCCCTGGGCAGTGCAGCTGGAAGGGACGTTGAAGGGGCAGCCTCAAATTGCGACGTTGAAGGGGCAGCCTCAAATTGCGACGTTGAAGGGAGGGGAGCCTCAAATGATGACGTTGAAGGGATGGGAGCCTCAGATAGTGACGTTGAAGGGTGGGGAGGCTCAAATGGTGACGCTGAAGGGAGGGGAGCCTCAAATTGTGACGTTGAGGGTGGGGGAGTCTCAGAGCGCCCAAGTATACTGGGATATAACTGCTCTAGCCGAGAATAACACATAGAGAATAGGTGCGGATCGAGATCTTGCGGCTGAGAGGAAATAGTAGACGACCCCAATTCAGAGGGTTGCGTGCCAGAGAGGCCTGAAGTGGAAGGTTGCGTACCTGGTAGGTCAGACCAACTGAAAGTAGAAGGTTGCGTACCAGCCCAACCGGAAGTACCAGAAGGGGCGTAAGGTTGTGTACCAGGGAGGTCAGAGAAACCGGAAGTACCAGAAGGGGCGTAAGGTTGTGTACCAAAGACGTCAGACCGACCGGAAGACGAAGGTTGCGTACGAGACAAACCTGAAGCACCAGAAGGGGAGGGCAGTTTGGGCTTTCCAGATGCTTGTGGAGTCCCATCAGATCGGCAATCCGATGAAGAAAACCAGCGATTCATCACTTGCGTGAACGGAGAGAAGGAACTGACGTACAAGAGGCCTGATGAGCCATGTTTACGAACTTTGGTGACCTTCATAGAAATGAGTAATATTGCGCACTGCTGATTGCACTACGATATCACACATGAAGGCTGATCGCAACTACGATATCACACCCGAGCGTTAGGGACTAACACACCTGCCTAATCATGGTCACCGCATCCTCTCCGAGGCCCTCTGGAAGGTACTCCATCTGCAGGGTTTCCACGTACTTGGGGACGTACACTGGCACTTCCACTGTCTTATGAGTCGTTCTGATTCGGGGGGCAGTGTACTCTCGGACTGTTGTCATGTGGCATGGGAGAGGAACGAGCCTCTCGACCTCGACAACCTTTTGTACGTCGTTGAAGACGATTGTAGGCACGTCCACATAGCTGGGCACCTCCACCTCGACAGTGACGAACTCTTCCTTAACCTGTGGTACTTTTATCTCCTTGTGGATTGGAACCTCTCTATACTCGACCTCCGGCACCTCCACGACGATTTCCTTCTCAACAATCTTGGGCACCTTCTTCACACGTTGCTTGGTAATATAGACGGGCACCTCCACTATCTGCTCCTTTACTACTTTAGTAGGTACATGCACGATTTCCTCGTGGTAGATGTGGTTCTCAATAATACGCTCGCGTGTAACAGTCTTTGGGACCTTCACTACACTAGCGCTCACAGTATGCATGACGTCCTCGTCGGTGTGCAGCTGGTCGTAGAGACTTTCCATGGCGCTGAAGGACCCTTGGTGGAAGGAGGGCGGGGCCGCCGAGGCCTGCGACTGCGAAACCAGTCTTACTGGCGGGCTGGTCGTGACTGAATCAAGCTCGATCGAGTTGGACATCACACGCGACATAACGAAAGTTTGAGATTTTCATAAGGATACCAGTCGATGGGCGACCAGAGGCCCGTTTGTATACGTTTATGTGGACCTGTGTTGGTGCAGGAGCCTCTCAACGAAGGCGCTCACGAACCTATATCGGCGCAAGAGCCTTTGCGCTGAGACCGCAATTGTAAAGAGATTCTAGAGGCACCAGACCTAAATCGGTGCAGGAGCCTCTCAACGAAGGCGCTGAGACCGCAGACCGCAATTGTAGACAGATTCTAGAGGCACCACATGTTTATGGGACGAACCTAAATCGGTGCAGGAGCCTCTCAACGAAGGCAATCACATCACTCTAATGCAGATCTTCATCATCGTCGTCCATAATGGGTCTGGCCTGGGCTGCCTTCAGATCAGCCTCCGCAGCAGCAACAACAGAAGGGTCAATCGAGATCTCAGGGGCCTTAGCGATCTCTCCCACGATTTCGAGGTCGGGTACGTTAACCATACGACGGATAATCCAGAGGAATGGCTTAACGAAGTTGTAGTTGGAGCGGGCGCTAACATCGTAGTATTGCAGATTACGCTTGCGGTGGAACTGAATGTTTTTCGCCTTCACCTGTCTCTCCTTGACGTCGACCTTGTTGCCTAGCAGCACCATCGGGATATTGGCAGCCACGCGTTGGATGTCACGATGCCAATTAGGAACATTCTTGTAGGTGATGCGGGCGGTGACGTCGAACATGATAATGGCGGCGTCGGCCTTAATGTAGTACCCATCTCGCAGCCCTCCAAATTTCTCCTGACCTGCAGTGTCCCAGACAGCCAAGCACACACGCCCATGGGAGGTGTCGAAATGCAATTTGGACACCTCGACGCCAAGGGTGGGTACGTACTTCTTTTCGAACTCGCCAGTCTTATGACGCTTGATGAGTGTCGTCTTGCCGACGCCTCCATCACCGACGAGGATTAGTTTGAACGAAGGGACCTGGGCTTCAGCCATCGTAATCTGTTAAACCTGGAATTCTGAGGAATTCATGAATTCAGCACTGTGGGGGCCGTACAGTACCCTACCTGTTCGCCTTGCAGTCGAGGTACACCGGTCTACGTCGCTGCTTCCTGTCGATGATCTGACCCACGGGGATTGTTATCACTTCTCCACTCGAGATTTGCATACGGTGCGTGACTTGTTGGATTCGGTTGGCAAGCGGTGCTTAATAGAAGCGGGTGAACGCCGACTTTTCAAACGGGGCATGGCACCTTTTTTCGTATCGGAGGACGAGTCGCTGGATTTCTTTCAGACTGATGACGTGGTCCAAGCAGTCTTCAATCTGAAACGGGTACGTCCAATCATCCAGCCTAAAGACAAACGCCAGAAACAGCGGAGTTCTCGATCGAGGGACCGCAGCTCCACAGCGTGCACGCGCGCACACCCTCCCGCCGCACACCGGCGCACCCCACCTGTCTCGAGCTGCTCACGGGCCAGCAGATCCAGTAGCTCCAGCAGCTCCAGCAGCTCCAGTAGCTCCAGTAGCTCTAGAAGCTCCAGCAGCTCTAGTGTTGTGGTGAAGAAAGTCGTAATGAAGGCTGCAAAGCCTGTTATCACCCAACCTACTCCCCCTCAACCCTCAATCTTCGAGAGGTTGGCCGGTTCTTACACCGCGGCCATGACATTCGAGGTACTTCCTGTGACACCCCTCCTGCCAGCCTTAGCCTCTCTCTCCAGAACGATTCTAAGCTCGACAGGCCCGTCGATGACAACTCTAGTAGCTGTTGTCGAGAGCGTGGAACCACTCAAATACCGCACACTGGATGCTCCCGGCAGGTCAATTGCCGGCCGTGGAGGATTCGAGATCCGGTGGGCTGCTGAAGCTGTGGAGACGTCCAGATCGTTTCTTAGGCGGCAGGTGGACTTTTATTTTTCGGACTCCAATCTGGAGAAGGATGGGTATCTCCGCAGTCAAATGGATGCCACCAACCTTACGGTCCCGGTCAACGTCGTGGCTGGGTTCAACAGGGTGGATGCTGCTGTGAAGGAGGCGCTTGGCGAGGCTGTGTCCAAGGATGACAAGAAGGATTTTCTGCTGTGGTGCATCAAGGCTGGGTTGTCTAACGTGGAGGTTGTTGAGATCCAAGGCGCTCCTTTTCTGCGGAAAAGAAAGGAAGAGGAGTCTTCATGCGAGGAATGCCAAGCCGAGCCGCCTGCCAAGCCAAGCAGCGTGCCTATAACCGAGTCGATAGCGCCGGTTAATCGTGGACTTGGCATGAGCGGCGTGCTTCGAAATCTTCGAAACTCGTAATGCTAACGTGTTGGTGAAGGTTGCGTGCTTGTTGTGCACAGGACTCAAAATTCTTTCCATACGAACTCCAACTCACCAATTCAAATTTCATGGGCTACCCTCTGTTCCAACTCACCAATTCAAAATTTCATGGACTACCCTCTGTTCCAACACACCACAACTCATCTGAAAGCTGCCTCCTTCCTTCGTTGGGGTGCCGGAGCTTGATCAGGCTACCGGACCACACGCTATATTTTCTGTATCCGAGATAGTATAGTGGTTAGTATTTCCGCCTGTCACGCGGAAGACCCGGGTTCGATTCCCGGTCTCGGAGTTTTTTATGAATGAGAAATTTGATGCCAATCTGAGCACTGTAGTGTAAGAGCTGCAGCTCTGGTGGCAACCTAAGCACTGTAGCGTCCTCAACAGAGAGGGGCAGCCGCTGGACGACAACTCAAAATGGTGAATCGAAAGACCAAATGTGTACCAGCGTGTGAGCCACAAGCCAGTTCAGTTTCCTAGCCTGCAGCGCTCCTTGCTCCTTTGCTCCTGTAAAGTCACAATTTTTACCATGTTCGGATCGTCTGGTGGTAGCAGCTCGAGCTTTAGGTTTGGCGCCAGTAATCTTCAATCCTCCAGTGCAGGGGGCTCTGGAGCTTTCGGAGCAGGTTTCGGAGCTGCGTCGACAGGACCTGCCTCCTTCGGGGCGGCGTTCGGAGCGACATCATCCCCGGCAACGGCAGGAGGTCTCTTTGGAGCTGCATCATCCCCAGCGACAGCAGGAGGTCTCTTTGGAGCTGCATCATCATCCCCAGCGACGGCAGGAGGTCTCTTTGGAGCTGCCTCATCCTCCGGGCCAGCAGGAGGTCTCTTCGGAGCTGCGTCGCCATCCCCAGCGACGGGAGGCCTCTTCGGTGCCCCAGCGACAGCAGGAGGTCTCTTTGGAGCTGCATCATCCTCAGCACCAGCAGCAGGTCTCTTTGGAGCTGCATCATCCTCAGCGCCAGCAGCAGGTCTCTTTGGGGCTGCATCATCCTCAGTGACAGCAGGAGGTTTCGGAGCTACGTCAGGAGGTCTCTTCGGAGCAACGTCGTCTTCAGCGACAGCAGGAGGTCTCTTCGGTGCTGCATCTTCGACTTCCACGGCTACCGGAAGTCTCTTTGGAGCTGCATCATCCTCACCGACCGCAGTAGGAGGTCTCTTTGGAGCTGCATCTTCGACTTCGACCACCGGAAGTCTTTTTGGAGCTGCATCGTCGACTGGTACCAGCACATTTGGGATTCAGGCCCCAAGTCCTGCATTGGACTCCCTTCTATGTGATAAACTTGAGGACGTTCTAAGAGGATTCAGTCTACGCGCGCAGAAGGAAGCCACTGCATTTAAGAAGTACGCCGGCACGGCTATGACTCTAGACGCCGAACTCCACCTCCATGGCAAGAAGATCAAAGGACTGCAGAGCCAGCAAGAAGCGATCATCAGTCGCCAAATTCAAATCGACCGAATGCTGGATCAGCATTACGTGCAGCAACAGGCCATATCTAGGGGGTTGGACCGAGCCATAGATGAGCTCAACAAGCAAATCAGCCCCTCTGAGGGAGAGAACACCCTCATTAGTGCGGCGCATCGACTTAGCAACGACGTGTCCATCCTCGAGGATCAGACAGCAGAGCTCCAGCTGAGTTTGAACAGTGCTACAACGAAAAAGTATCCGGAGGTGGTGGTTTCGATTGTCGAGACGCTTAATTTACACCAACAAAGCCTTGATGGTATACGTCATAGTGCTGTCGATTTGAAGAAGAGGATTGATGACCTGGAAACAGAGCTGGTGCTTTAGAAACGTCCTTCGCGCCTCTATGTATATGGTTTGCTACAGAATCATCGACTTGCCAATACCTGACACGTCACGCAAACCTCCTCGGTAGCCTGATATCCCTCCTCCCATTCGATCTCGAGCCAAATCGACACACAGATCCACTGCCGGCTGGTTTGTTCGCGCGTGATGAAGACGGTCCAAGGCGTCCGTCATCACTTGGGCAGAGTAGTCGTCGAGTTGCTCTCGTTTGTTGCCTTCGCTGGCGGAGGCGACGGCTTTCAGCCGTTTCCTTAACACTCCAAGGAATTCTTCGAACATAGGGACATTGTCCTTGATGTCACTCACTTTTCTCTTTGCGTCTGCAGTCAGCCCAGCATAGATATCTCTCTTGCAGTAGACTCTGACGTTTATGAAATCCCGAAGGAAGTTGTACATCTTTTCGGCTTCCGTGTCACCTAAGATGTTCTTTGCGACGTCATCCATCTCCATCTCCAGTGTTATAAAAGGCTTCTTGTCTTTTAGCGCTCTGGGGAGCTTTGCCTTCTTTGATGGTGCTGAATCCCACTTCAGAGACGAACCTGGCGCCGTGAATGCCTTTATAATGGCTGATCTCAGATGATTCATCTGGTAAGACCGGAACTCATTCATCAAGGATGATGGCATAATCAGGTTTCCCGGCAGTTGATCAATTGTTTGTGGCTCTTTCCTGGATTCCACGTGAATGAATGCTACCATATCGCCAGCAGTCACTCTCGATGTGGGAAGCCAAAACGAAAATGTCTCTTCCTTGAATATGTTAGTGCTGGTGGGACTGTGGAACAGCAGCGGGTTCGTCAGCGACCACCGCATTGGGAAGTACCGAGGTTTCTTCACCGCCGGTCGACGCATTGAGGTGTCGATAAAGTCATCTGGAATCCGAATGACCAGGTCAGTGAACACACGTACGAATTGTTGGTTGGTTCCCATGACGGGCTCTGAAACGCATTCCGAAAGATTTGGTGCATGGAGGTCGCCTCGGAGGAAAAGCTGAATCTTTGCTGATTTGCTAGTTTTCGCCTCTGCTGGGAGAACAGGAAAGAAAATCTTAGGAAGACTGTCGTTGAACAGAGTCAACGCGTTTTTCTCCTCAATGGCTAGAGTCGTGGGTGCATCAGGAACCGAGGCACACTTTTTGCAAGCGGCGAGGGTAGCCCTGGAGAACGAGGAGGGTGCGTTAGCAATGTCAACAGCGTCTCCGAGTCTGTAATCAGAAGATCTCAATGCTTACTCAGCGCACAGCAACGCTGTGCAGTACTCAAGAGCCGTGCTATCCTTCACTCCTAGCACCCCCAGAATCCTGAGCGTCCACAACCACATGTGCAATGGAAAGCACACTGCGAACGGCAATGGTGAGCTCCAGTCGAAGGAGAAATTCAGCCATCGCGAATGTTATCTCTGCCGCTTGTAACTCTTGGCGAATTCGGGGACATCTCAAAACACCGTCCTCCCTCTGGCGACATCCGTAGGTTTTCGTGCAAGCTGAAGGACATATCCTTGGAGATGCTGGAGGAAGTGGACACCGCTGTATTCCTTCGTGAGACTAGAAGCCGATTCAGACTCAGAATTCGATGTGGGTCATGCTGTTGAGGAGTTCTATGTGCAGTGTGGAGACCGCGAAGGCTCCCACCTCGCTAGGGTACTCCACGGCGATCCAGGAGTTTGCGTAAGAACGGGCTCCGCGAGGCTTGAGCGTTTTGGGACGGCGATGTTGAAACCAGTATACATCACGCCACTGGGCTCGCAGCTCGGATTGCAAGCCTCTGGCGCCGGCCACTTCGAAGTTCGACTTCCCAACGCTTCTCTTGACTCTACGGGACTGAGGGTCTCGGCATGGGCCCTAGGTTCAGTGAACAGACTGCTTGGAAGGACAACCTTGGCCTTGAGTACTGTGGCGGAAGGATCGGTTCGGCAGGCATTGTCGCTTCGAAGTATGGATGGTCGCGAGGCTTGTGGTGTAGGATTCGCTTTCTTCTTCGAGGAGGTGTACGACCTCTTGATGGTCCTAGGCCCAGCGAACTTCGCGCTGCAAGAGACAGCACTGGCAGACAAGTCCTCAAAAAGTGACTCACTGTTCTCCACAGAGGATGCTCTGTTGCTGGGAAAGTTAAGATCAGAGGACGTTCCAGTGCACGTCGACATCGGAGTTAATCATCCTCTGACTCGGAAAACGATCCGCTGTGTTGAGAGTCAAACCATCGACGAGCACGCGTTTTCCTTCAAGGAGCCGAAGCCCTTGCTTATTCGCAGTGGAACCGTCACCGACCTCAAACTCACCTCTCTCAGCGTGAAGCTTATGAAAGGCAAAGCTGTCGTTGCTCGAGGCATCTGCTCGCTGATGTCGGCCATTGAGGCTCTTGAGGTGGAGTGCCCCGTGTCTGTTTTGGACGCCACACCGCTGACTGGAACCCCACTGGAGGGCGTCCTCGTGGATGGCGAAGAGTGGACATTCCAGTCGTCCTTCTACGTGCCGATTCTACCACCAGTATTCCAGACAATACCTTACGCAGACCGGCCGAGGTTGAATTTCTTCGCCTGCGAGGTGAGAGTGGCGGCTCTGAACTCTTTGGCAGTGCTTCCTCGGTTCGACCAGCGAATACGTGTTGAGCTGATTCAAGGGAGCTACTCGGCAGACACTTCAATCCCAGTAGTGCTGCCATCTCCGGCAGTCGACCACGCGCAGGCTGAACCAGCCAGGTTTACAGCTGACCACCTAGCCTCTCCGTTTCCGGACCCGTTGATCGTGACTCTACCCATCACACTGCCAGATCTCGCTGGTGTTTGGCGACCTAGCGAGGCCGAGAAGCATAAGCTCGTCAAGGAGGGCATCTCGCTACTCCTGTGGCTCCAGGGGTCGGTGACCTCGGAGCTAGTTGGCTGGACGCGGCTGTCGTTGATGGACGTTGCGCAGGCTAGTCCGCAACCAGTAAATTTCTCCGGCGCTCTCACACCAGTGACCGGCAATTTTTCCGCCCCGGCCATAGAGTTGGATGTCAGCTTGGTCCCGTCAATAGCCATCAATCTGGAGGCAAGCGAGGGGTCGAGCACACCCCAGAGCGTGCCGCTGCGTATACGTCACACCATCGACCCCTCAGAGGCGGTTCTGCTGCCTCCGGACGCAACGAGGGCTGCACTAATAGGTAAGATAGCAGGCAAACGCCTTGGAAAGGCTTCTCTTCCAAGCAGCGCGATGGTTGTCATGGGCGACCAGGTTAATCTCTGGTCGCTCATTCCTGCAGCCACCGCAATGTCTAAGGCGTTGTTCGTCGACACAGAGCACAATGTGGAGGCCGTTACCCACCTGTACCAGTCATTATCATTGGGGAAGTCCAATTTCGGGGGCGTCGTCAGCGTTCAGCCGCCAATAATGACGTTGAGCAGGAAGCAAGGATCGCCGCTTGACGCCGCAGTCCTTTGGTGCTCCCTGGTAGCTCCATTGCTTCCCAACACTGCCCAAGCCGTGGTTCTGCTTGGAACGGGGTTCAAGGGACCGGCATCGTCAGTTTACTCCCTCTGCTACCCTGGAATCGTGGGTTCCGGGCTGGAACTAGTCACGCCTCGCCTTCGGGTAGTTGGAGGTGCCGTGACGTCGTCCTTGCCCTATGTTGATGCTTCCGATGCCCAGGCACAGTTGGCCCGTTCCAGAGTAGATATGGTGCTGACACAGGGAGCGGTATACGTTACCACAGGCGGATCTGTTCCTTTACTCTCTGTGGATGAGTTTTGGAACTTCAACAACGGCGATATTTGGACAGCCTTCACAGGCGCTGTGCCTGCCACAGAGGTAACCACTGGTCTGACGCTCTTACGAACAACCAGCCTCACCAAACTGGACCGACTTTCCGTTCAACGCGGGCTGGAGGCGCAGATCATGAGAACACACTCCCTGAACAAAGTTATCACGGAACCCCTCCGAGACTACCTCCGGACGATCTTAGCCGTCTACCTGGAGTTCGTAGCCTCGTGGAAAATGGCCACCGACACTGACAAGCCTGCCTGGTTGACCCAGATGGCGTATGTTCGGCAGTTTCTCCTGGGAAACATCCCAGATATGCACCGCGCAGAGCTGGTTTTCGTGGACATGGATACAAGTCACGGCAGAACGACATCTGAACTCTTTGCGAGGCTACCGGAGCTAATGGAAGGTGGCGTGTTGATAGCCTGCGTTCGGCTTCACACTGTGGCTTGGCTGACATTGCCAGTGGCAACAGCGTTGTGTTTGATACTGACGCCTCTCTCTGTAGTGGAGGTCAGCTCGCTGAAAACTGAATTGATATAGTCGGAAAGCCATCTGTAGAATCGGGATCCCCTTTTAATATAGAAGAGAACACGTCCATCTCTGTAGTGGAGAAGCCATCTGTAGAGTCGGGATCCCATGTTAATATAGAAGAGAACACGTCCATCTCGAGTTGCAACCACTACCGCTTCTATAGTTCCAGTAGAGCTGCTAAGGATCGCTTGACCGTCTTTCTTCAACGTGCCATTTGCGTGTAGTGACCGGCCTAGAACGGAGTAGATCTCCTCCAAAGCGAACTTGAGAAAGGGAACAGGACCCACCAATAGGCAGGTAACGTTCGTCGCCTCGGTAAGTGTACAGGCTTGATACGTGTCTTCTGTCTTGCAAGAAGAGACAAGGGGCCAGACATAGACCTCATCGGTCTCCGATCCAGCGATTAGCAAGCTAGATCGAGAGCTTAACACTCCCTTGAGCATAGACCTCTTTTGAGTGTGTCCTCGGAATCGCTTCACTACAGAGAGATCTTGAATGCTAACCGCAGATATTCTAGAGTCTGCCGTCGTGACCATCAACCATTCATCCGACCAGTCGAAGCCAGTGACCTTACGACTGGCTCGGCCTGGTCGTCTGCAGTCGATTTCGGCAAGGAATCGGTAGGAAGGGTAGTAGTACAAAATAGCTCTGCCGCTGCGGACTCCGACAGCCATGAGGGTGGAGCCGGGATTGATGGATAGCGACGTAACCAGGTCGGGGATCCGGAGGTACTCTTGCATATCTGCCTCGGCTCTATCAGGGTTCATCCTCCACGCCTGAACCGTGGCGTCGAGGAAACCAGCAACAATTTCGGAGTCGTTGTGGGGGTTGAATACTACCGCAGAAGGGTAGTCCGAACAATAGATGAGATTAACGGCATGGCGACCAGCATCCAAGTCCCAGATGAGAATGGTTTTGTCAAACGACGCGGAAGCTATTCGTTTTCTCGACCCCCTAGAGAATTCAATGTGAACTACCGGTCCTGAATGACCGGTAAGACATATTTCTGGATCATCGTTGAACAGGCCGCCAACTGCGTTGCGTTTGACTTTCCAGAGGCTGATCGTTCCATCCTGCGTTCCAGCAGCTAGCCACACCCCTTCCTGATCCATGGCAAGCGCCCAGATGCACTGTGGGGCTTGTAACCTCCTCACAAGCCAGAAGTCTTTGAACGGCTCGAAGCTCTTTGAGACGCAGCGACTAGTCGTACATGCAGCTGATGTCCACACTGAAGGCATGTTCGGCTTATGATTCATGATCTCCAGAGGATGTCGCATGGGTCGTAGATTCGCCAGTACCCAACGCCGCATACGATCCCGCTTTTTGCAAGGTGTCAAGTCGGCTATATCGAACCTCTGAACGCGTTTCCGTCGGAGGAAATGATCCTCATCGTCGACCTCGTGAGCAAATATTGGATGTGAGTCAATGTTCGTTACATTGACCGCCACCTCTTCCCCCGTATCGAGATTCTTCACTCGCACAACATTTTCGTCTGTACTCTCCCCTTGACGTTGCGGGGTTGAGCTTAGTCCAACACTGCAGAATAACTCGCTGGAGGAGTTTGAATTCATTTGTATTAAAAACCTGACTTTGTTCAGCTAGAGAATTTTGATCTCAGCGTCTCCAGGACCTGGACATCTAGGTCGTCACGCATGTCAAGTATGTCTTCCATAACAGCAGAGATGTCGAGATCCAGCTGCTTCCAGATCTTGAACACGTCTCGCTCCGCACCCTTGAGTCGTCGTTGGGTGGAGTCGTGACGGTGACTGGTGTCCTGCACAGTCCGTACGACATTAACATACTCATCTACCGTCAGCTTAATGGCCGTCTCGACCCAAGGGTCATAGACCTCAGGACGGAGAATAGCCTCGCTTGTCATGACGTGCAGGTAGTTCCTCACAGGTTCCAAGAGGTGAGGAACATACGCTGATACCTTCGTTGGCGCGGACTTTCCGGTCAGAACATAGAGCTTTGGGATGGCTAATGCTCCCAAGAGTACCTCCGATACGCCAGCAAGCAGTCGCTGGGTGGTTGCTTTTCCCATGGCGTCCAATACGTGGCCCAGCTCTTTGCCAACTGCGATGAGGGGTGCCATGTGGGCTTCCAGCTCGTCTGGACTGGGCTTGTGCAGCAACTCTCTCATGGCGTACTCTATGAGGTCTCCGGGGGAGAGTGCCGCTTGCATTGATGCGACGTCCGCGTAAAGGTACCCCATCAGGACAGGGTCGACAGTTTTTTGAGATGTGAGATGCTCGCATTGAGCAGATATCATCTCACAGCTGCCTCTAATTACTCGGGGAATACAGGCACTCAGCAAAGCCCTGCCGTCAGCCGCTTTCGATCTCAGAAGTGACAATACCTCGGAGACCACTGTGCCAGCAGGTGACCAGCACGCCACCTCGGACCCTGTAACCACATCCGAGGCGATGTCAAGCCAGGACACCACTCTGAGAGTGGGCTTCGACTGGCCAAATCTCTCCCAAGCCTCCGTGACACGGGCATCGGCGTCGTGGAGGTGGATTGACACGGCAACATCCGTCAACCACAGCTCCTCGAGTGACCTCAACTCCTCAGCGACACAAACCGGAACTGTGTGCTCGCTGTCAGGGTACAGCGTGCGTTCTTTGTCCAGGACGCAGGCTATATAACCTCTGGCCACGGAGTACGACTTCCAGAAATCCGCAGGTGAGTGGGGACTTATCTGCGTTGACGATATTTCGGTCCCCTTACTACTCCCTCAAAGGCGGCAGCCGCCTCTTTTACTGTCGGGGCAGCCACGCATCTGAGGCCCAATAGGGCCGGTTCTTCAGACACGGCAGCGCAGGAGTAGAGTCTCCAGAACAGAGCATCTTCAGAAAAATGCTGGGCTTTGGACTGGCGGAGGAAATCCACAAAGCAGGACAACGTGCCTGTAGAAGTTGGCTTCTTGACCCATCGAGTCGAGAGGTCCCGTACCAGCTGTGCCGAGGCTCCCAGCAACGTAGCTGACCGCCAAAGCGAACCCAGCTGCTTTGGATCTGAACCGAGAGATAGAGCGGCCGCTCGAATGTGAGAAAGCAAAGTCGTTCTGTAGGACTCCAAGCGGGCATAGGGATCACTCTGGGCACGGTCTGACCGGATGCAGTGGTGCAGCAGGCGGGCGGCATTCTCAAGATGGGCGAAGTTTGAAGACTCGTCCAGTGAACTGAGCGTTGTTTCAAGCTCTCCCAAATAACAATCCGACTCCAGCCTTAACTGCACCTTGCGAGCCTGGGACGTCAGTTGCTGATGCTCCGACGCCAAATCCTTAAAGGCAGACTGTATCTCGGTCGCGGCTCTCAGGATGTCACGAACCCCACCGCTCACCAAATCGATTGATGCCTCCACCTTCCCCACGGCAGCAAGGTCGAGGATCTTGAGCTGTTCACTGAGATTTACCAGGTCTGGGTACTGCTGGTTGACAATCTCGTAGAGCACGGATTGAACCTTTGTTTGAGCTGTCTGCAGTATTTTCTCCAACTTCTCCAACGGCACTGTTTCCAACGCAGTCTCGAAGTACGCCATCGCGGAGAAGTCCTCCGCTTCCAAAGCGGAGATGCCGCCAGGAACTGCCACTTCGCGCAGCATAAATTGAACTTTCAGATTCACAAGAGCAAGATCAGTTTGAATAGCTTCATCCGTGTGCAGAAAGCACTCCTTGCTTCTGTCGGGTCTGGGTTCGAGGAAACTCCAAGGAGTAAGCCTTTGTCATTAGAGGTGTGTCTGAGTGAACTCCAACCAAAACTACCCACAGCGCGGCTCTCTACCCTTACCTGCCATGCCTTCAAGGGTAACCATTGCAAGGGATAGCGGGAGCCCCAGCGTCCGCGTTACAGCTGCTTGGCCTTTGGAGTCTGCAATCCTTAGAACCCGCGCCATTGTTTTGGACAAACGGCTAAGATCAGATACAGCCAGAGGCAGAACTGAGAGTAGTGTGCACAATACTCCTCCAAACATCAACGACAGCTGAAGCCGCGTGAGGTTCTGACCTTCATGGAATTTTGTCACTCCTCCAAGAGTGCCACAAAGTGTCCAGAACACATAGTATGTTGGAATGACAATCATAGCCTTGCCACGGCTGAGTCCCAAAGAGAGTAAGTGGTTGGAGCCCAGTGTTGAGGCCACAAGGATGCCCAGGGAGAGATACAACTGGAACATACCCCATGGAGCCGAACAGGTGACGACAGCCAGAAACTCCTTCAGCTCCAACACGACGAAGGACCCCACGACACCAGCCATCACCCCATAGATTATTCCCACCCACAACGGAAATCCATCTGCTCCGCGTGTGAAGTCCGGTGGCGAGATGTGCACACCGCAACACACAACGTCCGCCCTGGACACGGGTGAGTAGCCTGGCAGCGGAGCTTCAGTGTGGCCGCTGCGTTGGCTGCACATTACAGGCTCACGCTCTCACATGGGTACTGAATTGTGAACCCCAGAAATGCTTCTCCCACATAGATTCGTACATGGTCACCATAGCCAGCCCCAGTGTAACAGAAGCCAACACAACGCCAAGGAATACCAGAAACCACAGATCCGACCATGAATCTGTGCCTGAGACATCAGGGTCCTGTCCCGCGTGAGGAAGAAATCCTACAGCTCCACACATCGTCAGACCAACTAAGATTCCGCAAATGCCAGCGACAGCAGAAACAGTTACGGGCTCATGGAGCACCACCTGCATTGTCTGGCATCCCGCAACTCACGGAACTCATAAGGGCGTTCACCACCAGACCCACACTATTGGTAGGGGCCAACACGCTTGCCGGAGCGAAGGCCAGCGCCGAAAAGTGCACCAGGACACCCAACAGGTAGGCTGCCTGAGATACGGCCCACGTCGGACTGGACACTGGGTACATGCGCAGTTTTCCAGTCGACATCGCGTGCTGTTCTATACCTTTCTTCGTGAAGACGGAACCAGCGGCCATGATACTGGCACCAACGACGGTCAGCACGATCCCAACCAAAGTTGAGACATCCTTTGGAAGTTCAGACAGCTTCATCCTGAGTCATGGTGAGCGTTAATCGGTAATTCATGCAGGCTATTGTCGATGACGACTACTCTGACCTTGAGGATGAATGGTTTGAGTCGATTAAGGTGAGAACGTGGTATGCGTACCACAGATCAAAGATGGACTTTACATTGGCAATATAGCTTCTGTGTTGGATGTCGACTTTATTGAGGGCAACCAGGTGTCCGGTATTATCAGCTGTTTGCGGAAAGAGGACACAGATACCGTGGAATCAAACCTCGACATCCCGGACCTCGAGGTCATGTGGTTGGCTACGCCTTTCGAGAAGGACATAGATGATGAAAACAGTCAAGTTGGTTTCTTTTTGTTCCTATGGGAGACGCTATCATCGGGACTTTTTAACTTCATCGAAAGCCGCTTGACTCGAGGGGATTCAGTGGTGATCGCGAGCTACAACGGCTATGACCGCGCCCCCTACGTGGCACTGGTGTACCTGATGAGGCGGTATAACTGGGGGTGCCAAAAAAGCGCGCAGTTCCTCGAAACGAAATGCGCTCCGCTGGATGGGGGTCTGAGCAATGTAATCAGCAAGCGGGTCAACGTGGCTTGGAAGCAGGAAAGTACCGATTCCTGGGAATGCGATGCTGGCCGCATCATCGTCGGCGAGCAATTCGAGGATGGCTTATGGGCCGATGAGGTGGTTCAGACATGTACGTTCTTCAACAGTCTGAGTAGTATTCATCCACTCTTGCGGTGGTCTGACCACCGGACGGAACTGTCATGTCAGCGAGATGAGCAAAAGAAGAGCGTCAAGTTTGACTTGGTGACGTCCCCCACCCTACCTCCTCCTACTCGGCCCATTTTGAAGAACTCTCTGATCTCAGAACGGCGGCTACAGCCCGAGTTTAGACTTGCGTCGCAAAGGAAGGCTCGTGCTGTATCCTCTACAATCTCCCAGAATACTGAGGGGGCACCTGCTAGCGTTGCGACTGTCGAACACTCGAGGTCCCATGCTGACTCGAAAAGGGTTGATGCTGTAATGTCTAACAGAGTGCCCCCGCCTCAGCCTTCGCCGAAAATCAAGGCGGATGTGGAGATCCCTGAAGTACCCAGAACCAAAATTCGGTCCCTCAGTCCCCATAGGGATGCGCCTGCCAAGCTCCCCCTTCCGCCCTCCCCTCCAGACCCATCACTAGCAGCGCTCAGAGTTCCGGTCCCTCCTAGAAGTTCTGCTGGGATGGTGACGACCCGAATGAGTTGGGCTGTACCTGCCGTAACTGCCTCGGGATCTCGACTTCTGCGACCACCAGCCTTTTATCCTCTGGCTAAATCTCCCCAGATTCCTGAGGTTCGGTCGGAAGTTCGACCGTTTTTGCCGGTTGCAACAAATCCCACAGTACCCCAGGCCAGACCTGAAGTGAGGTCACAGGTACGACATGTCGGAGTACCCCAGGCCAGACCTGAAGTGAGACGATGCCCATTGGTACCCCAGCCCAGACCCCAAGTGGGAGTTTCCACGGGGCCGCTGTCCCAGAAGGGCCTTACTCGGATGGTACTTCGGCCTCCCGCTCCTGAACCCACCGCTCGTATTCGTCTATCGGCTGAATCTGTAACCCGTTCTACCACGTCACCAGTGGTTAACGCCACTCTAGCTACTGCTCACACAAGGCGAACACAGCCATCAAGACTCTCGGCGTATCCGCCACCCCAGAGTCCCGCTTACAAGCAAATACCGCCTCCACGCCTCATCGAACGAGTCTCTCTGCCATTACCAAGGCCTGTGGAGAGGCCTCCCGTGGTATTGCTCTCAACATTCGACCGCCCCCTGTCTCGCTGGCCAGAAACCCATTCCCAAGTCCCACAACCTCCTCACCTCCCACATTCTCCCTTAATGCGTCACCCCCCACGAGACTCGCTCGTTTGCGCTGCCTCACGGCTGACACCTGAGAAATCCTCACGAAGGAAGACCAGACGCAGCAAGAAATGAATGTCGCCTACGAAGCGAGAAGAAAGTCCCAAACTCATCCTTAAAAAGTATTTGTCTGATCTTTCTTGTAAAACGAACCCAATCCAGCTATCTTCGTCCAGTCAAAAATGTGGCAACGCTCACACGCACTCGCTCCCCTTCTTAGTGCTCTTCTCACGTTAACGAAAAAGTAGTTTCCGATCTGTCTAGCGATCCACCACCACGATTGTAAGGCACTCGCCTCCAACCTCGAAGGAAGTGCTCACCGTCTGCAGCGTCTGAGAATCTCGAATGTCGCGCGAGGAGAAGGTGTACATTTCTGCAGCGGCAGCCGCGTCATCGAAGTCTACTTCTCTGGAGTTCAATCTGGCGCACTCCAGCGGAGGGATTTCGTCGAGTGCGTGTTCCTGCGATTGGGAGCAGGACCATGTGGAGTCAGCCCACGCTGCGCGACGCTGAGATTCCTGCGATTGTGATTCCTGCGACTCCTGGGTCTCGCTCCACTGAGACCCCCACGGCTGCGACCAGGAGACAGCGTCTAAAACTTCGGACAGCAGCGATGATCGGCTCGTGGGGAAGGGTAGAAAGGGGGGTGGATTCTCACCTCGCATCTTGGATCTTATGTGCTCTTCCACGCTTGCTGCCATATTCGTAGCGGTTTGCGCTTTATATTTCTGACTGAACCGGCAATCTAACCGGCAACCGTCAAACTGGATCAGAAGATCCCCATTAACGATCAAGAGCACCAGGAAAGAGAGTAAGGTGGATATGCACATCAAGGCGCCCGCCATCTCCGAGACTGACTCGACGTCAAAGTCGTCGTCCATTTGTGCATTTTGCTGATGTAAAGCGAGAAATTCGAACAGGAACCACCGAAGGGCCAATGTGGGCTGGGAGTGCTATGTGTTGTGAATGTGGAAGCACGGATGGAGCTGGGAAATTTTCAGACGTGAATGGAGATACAGTAATCTACTTTTTAAATGAGTGTGTCAGATTTGCCCAGCGAATTGGTGGCTTCAGGTAACCTGTCCGTTGGACCCTCAGCTGTACTCTCAGCTGTGCCCTCAACTGACCCCTCAGCTGTGCCCTCAACTGAACCCTCAGCTGTACCCTCAGCTGGACCCTCAGCTGGACCCTCAGCTGGACCCTCAGCTGGACCCTCAGCTGGACCCTCA
>NW_027178521.1:0-7789 GCF_019968985.1 Porospora cf. gigantea B | reverse complement strand
TTGACTCTGGAATCCGAGAACATGAGGAGCTGCGTTTCGTACTCATGGCAGTCAGCGCAATAGGGTGCTGAGGAAGGTGAATCGCGGACTTTAGGGACCTTCTTACCGTCGCTCATAGAATTACGTGTTATCACAGCCACAGTTTCTGGGGTTTAGTACGTTCAGCCTTAACCATGAGGGTGTTCAGATCAGTCCATTCTGTTGCGACAGCTCCGACTGGGATTCGTTGCAACAAATCAGTTTCACGGTGGACCTTTCGTGGAATCTCCTCGATCTCGTAGGCCTGTAGGATTAGTGAGCGGGTAGTGCTACGCTTGACCAGGGCGCACAACGCGATGAATATTGTGACGCAAACCAGAAGGATGACTGCGTTAGCTTTTGGCTGATCCACCCACTGGACTTGGTCAATCCTTCCTGAATGATGAGTATGGCCTCGGATATGAACGCGCCCAACGACATGATTGTGAGGCTATGCCGCACAAAAGTGGCTCCTGCCGCCTTGAAATGTCTGCTTGGATCAGCACCAACAATGATGAAGTTGAAGTACTGGGTTAGCTGGCAAACGCCGCCTGTAAGACCTGCAGACTTGCCCAAGGCGGTCCATAGCGCCCACTCTGCTGCAATCGTCACAAGGCCAGCCGCGAATCCCAGCAACCAGACAGGAGCCAGTCCTTGCGTCGACAGTGGCGGTATGAAGCGACACATGAGCGGCAGGGCGATGCCCAACCCAACATTGAAAACGGCCCAGACGATTGTGCAGGCCAGTCCAACGGGGCGGTCGCTTTCAGCCCGTCTCGTGATGCCATACGTCGCAGCCACCAAAGCCACGAGCACGAAGGTCATCATCGAGAACACCCGGTCACAGACCCTCCACCAGGCATAGACAGCTGAGAACCTCGACGTTACGACGGCTGCTGCCCCAACGAGTCCAGAAATGCCCCAGAGGCACATGGTCTCTTTCCGCGAACTGTGATCGATGAGGAACTCTAGCTTCGAAAAATCCGTCAGACAGTCAAATAGGCTTACCACGCTGAGCCCGACAAAGGAGTAGAGCGCTAGCGTCCTAGTCAGCATGTAAAACGAACATAGCTCTATGTGCTGGATGACGCCGTGCTGCATCAGCACGAAATGACCGAATCGTAATGTGTAGAGTGAATCGTCAATGTCCGGCAAATCACCGGCCGTGTACTCGTGAGCGTCGTAGAGCTTGAAGGAGAAGCGCAGGGCGAAGGTGACTGTGACGGCCATGAGTGCGGCGAGAGGCGCTCGGGACGAATTGGTGAACAAGGAGTTGCGTCCACCGAGCGTGTAAGCCATGGCTGACCCCATCAGCACACTTTTGCTTACGTTCAGGTTGTTGAGGCCCGCCATGTCCAGATCACCCAGTTTTGAGAACAGTTGCCCGTAGCGTCGGAGCACCACAGACATAAAATCCTCCAAGTGATGTAGCCGGATCAGAAAGGACGTGACGTATATGATTACGGTGCCAAGGACGCTCATCATGGATGCTGTGTTTTCGACGGCAAGTACCCACTCAGTTCAAAAACGAAAAGGGTGCCGCCCCAAAAGCTGGACATGAGCATTGCGAGCATGAGGATGAAAGGCCACATAGAGGTGTGGTCCATGAACTCATAGTGAATGACTGCTAAGTCATAGGTTACAGGGTTCACGACGCAGACTCCGTCGTATCCCGCCATGCAAAACCATTCAGAGGGGCAGTCGGCAAGGCTCAGCTTGCCGCAGATGACGCTACCGTTGAAGTACTTCTCAGTATGAATGCCTGACAAATGGACCAACTGCATAATGGACATGCAACAGATTCGAAAGGACTCCGTAGTAAAGCACATCTGCGATAGGAGGGCCACGAAGGCGAATCCGCTGAGCCGTGGAGCCACTTGGACCCAAGCTCTAACAACGCCCCCTCTGAACACCTGACCCATCCCCAGCTCCACCCGCTTCCAAGAGTATATGCACCAGAACACCAAGAGAATGGTGATCGGCGCCCAAATGGTCTCCGTCTCTCGCACGACATTGTTGAGGTAGATGCCTAGCATATCGTGAACGGTGATGTAGCAGGCGAGGAAGGAGAGCCCCGACCTGAAATAGGACCGCGGCTTGGAGCGCAGGTCGGGGCTTTGGACGAAGCGGTCTTCAAGCATGGTGGTCGTCACTCTGAGTGGATCTGTGGGGTAAGACTGGTTCATAACCTCTTGGAAGAGCGACTGCTCCAGCGTTACCAGGTGTCGCCCGCCATAGGATACCTGGTCGTATATGGTCCTCGCCACCTGGGCTTCGCCGTCGTCGTGAGTACTATTCATGTGATTTGATACAACACACAACGTATCGTTTAGGCGGATGGTTCCTCCTCAGCAACATCCTCGATCTTCTTCGCGAGTACGGTGCTAGCCTTGTTGATATACCTGCGTATTACCCATTCGACATCGGCCGTCCGCATCATGTCCAATGAACCTCGCAAAATCTTAAACGGCTTCAACGTGAACCGAGGTCCCTCTTCATGCAACTGAACATCCTTGAGACTCTCTGCTTCAAGACGCCCCCCACGTGCCCGTGCGAGCATCCGTTTGTTCTTGATCTCCTCTGTAACATCGCCCTTGATGCCTGATGTCCACGTGTGGTGTCGCATACGGATTTGATCTCCGACGTTGGCAAAGGTGACTACTCTCTGTGAAGCATGTCGCGACTCCGAGAACAGATTCTGCAGTATCATCTGAAACCGGCTACCCAAAGGCCCAGAAAAGTTGTGAAAAATCAAGTGTGGGTTAGCTTCAGACACTGTACGGGGCTTCTCTGGAAGGTCGTGCCTCAGCACGACGTCCTTGAGCTCAAAGACCGCGGTGGGCCCGAATGGCACGTGACTAACCGTAAGGGTTGTCGGGTGACCAGAAGGGCTGGTGCCACTGACTTCGATAATGTCGGTCACGTTGTTCACTGCTGCCAGTTCTGCCAGCGACTTGAGATTGTACTCGCCTCGGTTGACTCTGTAGCTGTTAGGCACCAACAGCTTCAACTCTTTCGCTAGCAGGAGACATTTCTTGCCAGGGTTGCGGGACGTAGTAATCATAACTATGGGAGGCCGAGCATTCGAGTACTCACAGTCAACGCTTTCATGGTGGGGTCGCAGAGAGTTCTCATCCTCCAGGTCGAGCTTCGTTCGCATCTTTTTCTCCTGGTGCTTCAGGTCGTTGGGGATTGGGCGGACCTCTTTGTGGGCCTCTACGATTCTCCTTTTCCGCTCCGCAATGCTGTTCTGTTGTTCTTCAAGGGATTTCTGGAGGAGGTACTCCTTCCTCAACCGTACGTTGCGCCGCAGCATCGAAAATCCAGATTTATCCTGCTGAACAGGAGAGGGGATGGCGGATAGACCAGACAGGAATCTTAGTCTACCAGTTATCACCATGGAAGGGCGATATCGGTGACCGCCTCAGTCTCTCTGTTGGGAACTTGTTCTAGATATAGGGTATATCATTAAATCATGACTAAAGTTGCTCCGCTGTTGGTGTCTTGCGTGCTGGGAGCTAACTGCCAGCAGAGCCAGAACATCAGCGTCAACGGGACCATGTACAACTTCCTCAGTAGTGGATGGGCCGACTTCTGCACTTACTACATTGTAACTGCGGGTTCCTGCGGGGCAGCCTACACTACCGTGAAAAGCTCCGGAACTGATTGTGGAATAACGGCTCAGAGCCCACCAAAATGTTCCCAAGGGTCTAACCTGTCCTTTGGCAATGATCGTTTTGCCTGGAGTGAAGCTCCTGGCTGGAAAGGTTTTTGTGATCAGATAATACAGGAGGCGATGGACTGTAATGGAGCCAAGCAGAAGGCTCTTGGAATTGGTACCGATTGTGGAATGGGCGACGCAACGCCAACTGCTCCTCCGCCTCCGCCTCCGGGCCCCACCACAACAACCAGAGCCACAACTACCCGAGCCACCACAAGAGCCACAACCACAAGAACCACAACAAGAGCCCCAACGACGAAAGCCACCACCAAAGCTTCTGGCGGAAACTGCCACCCTTTGAACGACTGGACTGCTCAAGCTGACTGTGACAAGTGCTTGACAGGATACGAGTGGTGGCCGTGTGCTGACTCCTCGAGCTGCTCCCCCGAATGTATGAAATCAGCGGAAGACTCTACCACCACGACGACCACGACAACAACGCAGCCTTTACCCGATGTCGACGACAATAACCCAACACTTAAACGAATCATCGACGAGATGAAAAAGGTGGACTACTCCTTCCTGCAGTCTCAGCAGCCCGACCTGTCGTGGATCCAGTCGACACTGTATCAAAAGAACGACCTTATCGTTGCTGTAAAGAAGGGCATCGAGACTGGGGTTGGCCCTCTGCATCTGTACGACGGGTCCGACACAGGCGGCGCTGACGTTGCGTACAAGTACGCCCTCACGAACGTTGCGGCCTTCCTGGCCCAGGCTATGCAAGAAACCATCCAATACGACGCCTGTGACGAGAACAACTGGGACTTCGAGAGCTACGACGACCGGCAGTATAGAGCCGCGTCCTCGTGTGGCCAGCTGAACCAGTCTTACGGCAACTACAAGTGCGCGCCTGGCGAGGAGGATATGGCCTGCACTGTCGACCCTTCGATGGAGCTGGTCGCCACCACACATGCCAAGTGGTACGGCGCACCCGGCCCCATGTTTTGCGGTCCGAAATCTAAGATGCCGCTGGCGCCCATGTGGAGCACTGGAGGTTGGTGCGACCCCAAGAAGCCCATCACGCCATCCACCACCTTCGATCAAATAGTTAACCGTCTAGCGAGCGGCACTGAGTGCAACGACTACCTAGGTCAGAAGGCGGGCAAATGGTTTGTTTGCTCAGATCCGGAGAAGTGCGCTGTGCACCCCGCAGAGAAGTTCGGGATAAACCACAAGCGGTACGACGTCGAGGGCTGCTGCTGGTGGGGACGCGGTGTGATTCAGACCACTGGCGTGTGCAATTTCGGAAAGCTGAACTATCACTTGGGTAAGCGAGCCCGGGATGAAGGCCGCCCAGCTCTTTTTGGCGATATTGACTTCTGCAAGCGTCCAGACAAGATATGTTCAGATCCCTCCTATCCTGACTTGAAATGGTTCGCTGGTCTGTTCTACTACATGTCCGACGTTCAGAGTTACACCAATCCCGCGTGGAGCTATTACGACGAGCTGAAAAAGTTCGTGGATTCTGGTTTTGCGGGCGGAAACATTTCCGATGACGGATTTATACACGGCGTGTCGGGAATTGTTAACCGTGGCTGTCATAACCCGCCTGCATGTGGAACGGGCGATCTTCATGGAGGGAAAGAACGTGCTGAGAACTTCAAAACAGTGTTGAAGGCGTTTGGATTCATTTAGATGTTGAGAACAATATAACACATTTGAGTGTATTTGGATTCATTTAGATGAGTAGCTGTGAGAGCAGAGCACATACAACTGGCAGGACGGCAATTTTGCCAGTTCCATTGTCACTGAGAGCGGCAGCGGCAGTCGCAGCAGCAGTCGGCACCCGGTGAGAGGGCAGCACGGGGACCTTGGTCGAGGTGGTAGTGGGATCGAGAAGGTCTTCGATCTCGTGCACATCAGTTACCTCGGCCTCTTCTTCCACGGAGGCCTTCTTGTCAGTCTTGCCCTTCTTGTCAGTCTTGCCCTTTTTGTCAGTCTTGCCCTTCTTGTCAGTCTTGCCCTTCTTGTCAGTCTTGCCCTTCTTGTCAGTCTTGCCGACTGCATTGTCGCGGTCATTGAAGGGGAGCATTGTGACGCCTTGCAAGGTAGTCTCAGCCGGGTGTCGAAGGCGGTGGTCTTCCTCCTCGTCGATCCGATTAGCTTTGTGTATGCGAGGAATAACCTCAGGGCCTGGAGGACGGGTGGAAACCTCGGGGGAGTTCGGAAGCTGGGGGACGTTGGTGGCAACCTCGGGGGAGTCCGGAAGCTGGGGGACCTTGAATGTGCCCGCTAGTGTCACCTCAGGTCCCGGGGGCATCGTGGCCACATCGAATGCATTCACAACGGAGTCATCCACTTCCGGGAAGTCGGGAAGGGTTTGGAGTTCGAAAACGGCTGCGGTCGCCAGTGTGGACAGAACCAGGTGCTTCATTTTCAATTGATAATTTCTTGAATGATACCTGTTTTGACTGATACACTCTAACCACGTCAGCGCCACGTATCTCTATACCATACCTCGCACCCGTTTATGATGACACGGATGGTCAGATTTGATCATAACCCAGATTAAATGTTTTTCGACATCGGGGCCAACCTTACGGACCGGCAGTACCAGGGTGAATATCATGGCAAAACCCGCCACGCTCCAGACCTGGACCAAGTTCTACAGAGAGCGCGCAAGGTAGGTGTTTCGCAAATACTCCTCACTGTTGGCTGCTTGGAGGACGTCGCGGAAGCCATGGAAGTTGCTGACCGGTACGACGCCGAAGGAAGGTGTATTTTCCTAACTCTTGGCTGCCACCCGACTCATTCTGCTGATTTCGTGTCTCGAGAGTCTTACTTGGACGATCTAAGAAAATGTTTTGAGTCCTTTGGCCATCGCGTGCGGGCTGTTGGTGAGATGGGTCTCGACTATGCTCGGCTTCATTTCGCAGACAAGGAATCTCAAAAAGTAGCGTTCCGACAGCAAATGCAACTCGTTAAGGAGTTCGGTCTGCCCATGTTTTTACACTTGAGAGAGGCCCAGGAAGACTTCGTGGCCATTCTAAGGGAAACGGAGCACCTCTGGAGAGGCGTGAGAGGGGTTGTGCACTCGTTTACGGGTTCCTCTGAAGAGGCCACACAGCTGCTTACTGAGTTCCCGAACCTGGACATCGGCATCAATGGATGCAGTCTCAAACAGAGGACCGACATGCTGCGGGTCATCCCGTTAGACAGGTTGCACTTAGAAACAGATTGCCCTTGGTGTTCCATCAAGCCCACGAGTGACTACTACTCCCTTGTGAAGACGCAGATACCCCAAGTGAACAAACCTGACAAGTGGACCGCCGAGAAGGCCGTGAAGGGCAGAGGTGAACCTCAGCACATTGTGCAGGTAGCCGAGGTGGCTCATCAAATCGTGGCGCCAGAACTGCCGTTTAATAATTTCGTGGGGAGTATATACGCCAACTCCTGTGGTGTATTTCTGCGGCCAAATTGACAAAATCTCACAATGAACCGCAACCCTCCGCCTTCACAGGACTGGGCGTATGACACCATAAGCAAGAATCCACAGCGAAAGGATGAAAAGGCGCGTGCTCTGAAGACTGCCGAACGCAAGGGTAAAGTAGACACAGAGAAGAAGTGGTTGGGTGGTCAGAACAACGCCTCCAAGGCGCGTCTTCACGTGAATAACAAGAAGTTGGAAGAAGACACTGGGGACTACACTGTCCAGCGCACAACTCAAGAATTTGGTAAGGCACTCCAGCAGGCCAGGGCTGCCAAGAAAATGAGCCAGAAAGAGCTCGCCACGAACATCTCAGAGAAAGTCACTGTAGTTCAGGACTACGAAAACGGGAAGGCCATTCCTTGCGGTCCCGTTATCCAGAAGATGAATCGCGTGCTGGCTACGACTCTGCCCAAGATCGAGAAGAAGGTAAAACCTACTTCATGACTTGATGCTCTTTGAAATGTCTGCAATCCTTGAGGTCCATCCTCTGTTTTGTGCCACCCTTTTCCTGCTTTTCCCGCATTCATAAGATTGGGACGTTCACAGCTTTCGCGAAGGAGCACGCCAGAGAGTGCTAGAACTGAGATCGATATAATGTTGCCGGCCATTTGCTTAATTCT
>NW_027178520.1:0-7801 GCF_019968985.1 Porospora cf. gigantea B | reverse complement strand
CGACGACGGCTTTGGTTGACTCTTTAGCATGGTCCGCTGGCTCTGGTGCCTTGGGAACAGGTTTCTTTATGAGAGGCTTGGTGAGAGGCTTGGGAGATACCTTCGTTGCAGGCTCACCCGTTACAATGGACTCCTCGACGACGGCTTTGGTTGTCTCTTTGGAATGGTCCGCTGGCTCTGGTGCCTTGGGAACAGGTTTCTTTATGAGAGGCTTGGTGAGAGGCTTGGGAGACACCTTTGTTGCAGGCTCACCCGTTACAACGGACTCCTCGACGACGGCTTTGGTTGTCTCTTTGGAATGGTCCGCTGGCTCTGGTGCCTTGGGAACAGGTTTCTTTACGAGAGGCTTGGTGAGAGGCTTGGGAGATACCTTTGTTGCAGGCTCACCCGTTACAACGGACTCCTCGACGACGGCTTTGGTTGTCTCTTTGGAATGGTCCGCTGGCTCTGGTGCCTTGGGAACAGGTTTCTTTACGAGAGGCTTGGTGAGAGGCTTCGGAGACTCCTTTGGAGTCTCTTTCGGAGATGCCGAGGGTGATGGGTCTGAAGCCTTCCGAAATTTCACTACGGACCCCTTGGAGGATTTCTTTGAAGATGCTTCTGATGACGACTCTGAACCCTTTCTGAACTTGACAGGTGACGTTGGAGGCTTCTTTAGGCTTGGCGATCCAACTTGCCTAGGGTCTACTACGTCTGATGCAAGAGGCTTCTTGGTGAGAGCCTTCTGAGACTCCTTTGGAGACTCTTTCGGAAATGCCGAGGGTGATGGCGCTGAAGCCTTCCGAAATTTCACTACGGATCCCTTGGAGGATTTCTTTGAAGATGCTGCTGATGACGACTCTGAACCCTTTCTGAACTTGGAAGGTGACGTTGAAGGCTTCTTCAGTTTTGGAGCGGCCATTCTCACGGTCCCTCCTTCCAGCACGACTTCTTTGACTGCCGGTCCCAACGACTTCGGCACTTCTGCGGGGGCTGGTTTGCTCGGCGAGGTTGTGACAGCCTCCCTCGAGTCTCGGAGGCCAGGGCGGGGCCAGGGAGCAATGGCTTCCTGCGAGAGTAAGGGCCCGTCTGCTCTTGCGAACACATGTTTTACCTCTTCATGCGTGCGAGCCAGGAGGCTTGATACAGATTTGGGTGTAGGTACTGTGGGGGGTGATGCCAACGATTGCACCCTCACGTGGGACGGCGACTTCACCACCTGTTTTGGGGAGGGCGAGGCTCGACCAAACGGCTGCTCAGGCACTACGAGCCCTTGAGGCCGCTGCCTTTCCAGCCTTGCAGCTGCAGCGTAGTCTCTCTCCAAAACGGCCCGCTGCACCGTGTGCCTATGAAGGGCTTGTCGCGCCTCCCTAACGGCTCGGTCCCTTTGGGGGCGATGCCTCTGCAGCCTAGTTGTTGGAGTTGTCTCGGACGCAAGTGGTTCCTGAGTGAACCCTTCAACAACGCGGCGGTAGGCGCGGCGTTCCTCATCGAGGTTTCGCAGCCTAACCCTAAGAATGTCCAAGTCATGCCCTTGTTGGCAGCAATGCTGGTGATCACGTTGCAGCAAGGCGATCTCTGCCGGCTTGAGCTGCGCAAGGCGGTCAAGTTCCTCTAGAGAATGTAGGAGACGGACGCGTCTCCGCAGAATCTCAGACTTCCGGAATCGCTGCATGGCGAATCTGGCGCTGTGCACAGCACACCAATGGGTGCAGGAGAGATATTCATGGATACCATATCATTCAAACACAAATACGCTCCTCTGTGACATGTCGAAGCCAGAAATCACCGAAATGCCCGAATCATCAGATGATTATGAAGCTGACCTTGACGAGGGATTGACTCAACTTTTCCGGTTCGACTTCGGTGACAAACGGTCCAAGAAGCGTGTGGTCGAGTCGGATTCCCGTCTGGAGGCGAAGAGGCAGAAGCTCCTTGATGCTTCACCGACGGCGCCGCTCCGCACACACCACAGACTCGTGGGCAGCGGCGAAGTCGACAAGGAGGTCTTGACTGGTCAAGGCGAGGAACTGCGCACCCTGTGGATCAGCAACCTGGACGAGTCGACAACTGAGGCCGAGATACGAAGCTTGTTCGTCGACACGAAACCGGTAGATGTCAGAATGGTCCATGACCACAAAGGTGTATTCAAGGGCTTCGCTTACGTGGACTTCTCCGATGAGGTAACCTGTCAACGAGTGTCCGACGATACGCATCTCGTGAAGTCCATACGTGCCCGACAAGTAAAAGCTTTGGTTAGCAGGCCTTCGAAACCCATATACGAGCCGAGGACTGCATTCCTCAAGAACGTGCCTTGTGTGGCTGATAGCATAATCATCGCCGCCATCGAGGGCGAGCTTGGGTGCAAGGTAGAAGCACTCAGAATGATTCCGGACGTGTCTGGGCAGCACAAGGGTTACGGCTACGCTGACTTCGCTTCGGAGGCTCTGACTGCGGAGGGCATAAGACGTGGCACCATAACGGTCGACGGACATCCGATTCAGGTTCTGCCCTGCGTGCCGTTGAAGTCGCACCGCAAAATAAAGGCGCCGAAGGACAAGTGCCGCAACGCGGCCGCTATACGTCGCAAGGAAGAGATCCGGACGGCGCCAGTCTCTCAGCCCGACACAATATTCGTGAAGGACATTGCTTTCTCTGCGACTGAGCGCGAAGTTCAGGCGTTCTTCGAAGAAAACGCCGGGCCGGTGGTGCGTACGAAGCTGGTAACGTGAGTGCGGGGGTTAGGACCAACGCAGAGATGAGCTCGGCAGGAGCCGCGGCTACGCCTTCGTGCAGCTCTTATCGCATGAAGACGCGCTGACCGGCCTGTCGCTGAATGGCTCCTTCTTGCAAGGTCGCGCTCTCACCGTGTCAAAGTCGACAAGAAGCATCAGCGAACCGCACCATCCAGGACCGACGACGAACTCGGACCGACCGCGTCTGCGGTTCGACAAGAAGCGAGGCCACCACGCCACCGCTGAACCCGTGTCGTCCAACGCGGATTTCCGAAGCCTTCTAGGGCTAGAATAGTTAACCACCAAGACCATGCAACAGGAAGCCCCGACTCTCCATGCACGCGTTGAAGTTCCGACGACCGTGCGTCTTGAGGGAGTCGCCGTAGTAGTGTTGAATCCTGGACCACTTGTTATTATCGCAAGTCATGTAACCCAGCGTGTGCTCAGGAGCAGGAGGTGGCTTGACTGCGATGCCAATCTCCACGCGAGTCCCCGAGGGGAAGATCCCTTGGCCTCCCAGCAAGACCTCGGGAAGCTTATCGGGCAGAGTGTTGGCATCCCTATACGCCGCTGGCAGCTCGACACAGAACCATTTCACACTGGTCTTCGATTCCTTAAGCAGCGTATCGATGCTGCAGAATTCGTCCTTCATAGGCAAGGTGCGTATGAAGTCCGGGATGAGGGGATGTGCTGCCTGTTTGCACTTGCTGATGAAGCTGCTTAGGAAGCTTTCGAGTTTCTTGGCGCCCCCTGGCATGTCTGCGACGTGAGCGAGCTTCCACTTGTCAGAAACGAAATCGTGGAAGGTGGAGAAGTCGCGATAAGCCTGGCGGGCGACCGCGGGGACTCGCACGGTGGACTTGGCGAAGACGAAGGACACTGGGTACCACTGGACGTTACCGTCGTTGGTATTTCGGAGCAGCAGACGGCTGGCCATGACCCTGAAGGTCATCACAATGACAGCGCCGTGTTGCCTCGTCATACGGAGGTGTGACATGTAGCGTTTGTCGTCGTGCATAGCTTTAATCTGGTCTGAGTACGCCTTGAGGGCGGGCTTCTTGAGCACTTTCTCGAGAACGCTTTTGGGGATGTTCGACACCTTTGCCGATCGTGCGTTCGCTTGGCTGAACTTTTGAAAGTCAACTTCGACCTCTCTGTTACCCCTCTGCGGCTCTATCCAACCGAAGAATTTCGCGTCTCCTATGACAAACAGCGACAGTGGCTCGAGGCCGTCCAGACGTGGAACATCCAACGTGTAGTAGCTGAGCTTCTTCTCCCTGAGGAAGGCAGGAACCGCTTCCAGGCACTCAGCCATGAAACTGTCCATGCCGAATATCGGAGGCTGAGGATTCTGACCGGCCGCGTCGAGCTGGTACCACTCCCAGGGCATAATTTCGGTGTGGCCATCCCGCACGCTGTAGCCCTCTTCCATGTCTTCGCTGATGTCTACCTTCCAGATTGCGCGGCAAAGCAGAGGCAGCAGCAGTCCCAAGGGTGCGGTGTGCATGGTTTTTTTGGCGAATGGGAAAAGCCAATCGTGCTGCATGACCGAACTCCCATCGAGCGACCTGGATATTGATGGCTTCTTCCGGAGCCACCGTCCAAAAGGCGAGTCCATACTCCTGGAAGTTCACCAACAAAGTCCATGCGACTCACATCGGCTGTTCTGTACGGCATTTTTAAACCATCACCGCTTCTACGGCTCCATCCCGAAGATAATCGACAGCGGAGAGGCATCTTTCACATTCTGGCGCTTCCGTACAGTTCTCCCTCTTAATCCATTTTCGGACGGCCCAGTGTCAGTCCCACTCACAACGCTGTTCAAAGCTTTGCGTCTAGCCCCGCCAGACCTGGCTGGTTGTGACATGGAGACGGCCCTGCACTCGCTGGATGAAGCCTGTTTCCAGGTTAATCGCGCTCCGGAGTCTGGCTTGGCCGTGGTGCTGCTCCCCTTGGAGCTGGCAGTGAAGCTACCGGGTGTCTCGGCCGCCATAGAAGCGGTCCGCACCCGCGCTGGAGGGTTGCCCCGCTCCTCTCTCAGGTTGTTTGTGTGGCGGCTGCTTCGCAAAGTGGCGAGATACCTTCGGCGTACTCTGCGCCTGATGACGGACCCAACTAACGCGTTGCCATTCGATTTAGTAGTCACTCGGGTGGTTACGGTATACCAGGCGACGTTCTTTGCGGGCATCCTGGTGCTTGCGGCAGAGAGACACGCTTCAAACGTGCAGCTCACGGCGCGCAGCCTAGTACATTGCCACATCCACCTGCCCAAGAAGCCCGGAGAGGAAAGTAGTCTCCAATTCGCCGGCAGACGCACCAGTCTGGACGTCGTATGCTCCATGTTCCTGGATTGTCGCACTCTGGGCCCTCCGCGGTGGTTACGCACGTTCCGACGCTTCCAGTCTCGTACCAAGGCCTATGAGGACTGCGTTCAGACGCTGAAGCGTCATGTAGGCCCTGGATGCGTACGACGGCCCAAGGTACGGAACAAACACCTGCTCATGGTAGACACTGTTGTCAACTTAGCCAGGACCACACAAGATATCATCGACAAGAATTACTGCATCAGCGGCCTCAAAGCGCAGAGATTTCTAGATGCGATGGATATTCCGGAAGACGACGCCCAACGGAAGCTGAAACACAGCCTTCTGCTAAGCGTAGCGGACTACTGCAGTGCCTGGGAGTCACGAGACCTTTGGCGAGATGTGTACGTTTTCCTGCTCACGGCGACCTACAAGACCTAGTCTGGGGGTCCAGCAGCAACCTGAAGAGCATCTGTGTCAGCCACAGTTCCTGCGCTCACGTGATGTGTGGCTATCCTCTCCTGGCGAATTCGCCAAAGGACGTCGGCGGTTGGCAGCGTCTTGTAGAAGTTCTCGGAAGCCAACCATCGGTCCGCTCCGCTTAACTCTGCCCGTGTTGCCGGCGGATCGTCGTCTCGGTCGTCGGGAACAGCGCCACAGCTGGCGATCAGGTTTGAGAAAGATAGCGAGTAGGCTCGCTTAACATATGTTAGCGTGTCGAACGGTATGGAAAGATGGAAACGGTTCACCTCCTCTCTGGAAGCAGGCGTGGAGAGATCGGACACGTTTAAAAGGTCCCTCAGCATCAGTTGGTCCTTGCATCTAACCAACTCGCCCACTGCAATGAGAGCTGTGATCTGCTAAATAGATAACGGTTCCTCACTTGGTATTCGCGATCACGAAGACGCAGCTCTCGATCGAGAAGCAATGGGATAAGGCTGTGTGACTCAAAGAACCATACGTACGAGTACAGGTCTAGGTAGTGCTCTAGGAAGCATTGCGTCACAGACTCCTCAGAGAGGCAGGAAGACGGGCTCAGCGTCTTCACTTTAACCATATCGAAATCAAACGGCTGAAAAGGCGGCGAGTAGAGAGACAGGTGACATATAAATCGCGTCAGAGTGCCTGTGCAACGGCTCTTCTTTGGCACGGAATCGACTTGCGGATACCAGTCGTCACACTCAAATGGTGCAACGGGTGACAAAAACTCGAACAGGCATGCCAGTTCCGGCTCCGGATGCGCGAGACACTCACTGCTACAAAGCAGCAGTCTGATGAGCAGCAGTTTATTAAGAGCAGGTATAGTTGCCTGCACCACGGAGTCCTCTCTGATAAAGAAACTCTCCCAGACCCACAAGTCCCAAACCCTGGCTACCGCTCGAAGCCGGATCTCCCAGAAGGCTTCCAGAAAAGAGAGGAGTTCGGCAGGCGGCATATAAGACGTTTTCGGTGCCGCAGACAATAATGTTCACACGACAAAGGAACGGCTTCGGATCATCTTCGCAGGGTCCGCGATCCTGAGTTCATCAAGCAATCTTTCGTCGGCATTCAGTAGGCGGTCGTGCTCTGAGTTGCCCTCAAGTCGACCATCTGTGCTTTGTCTCTGCGACACATAATTATTGGCTAGCTTGGCTACTTTAAGGGCTCTGAGGTCGCGGTACCTCTTGGTGTGGGAGGTGCAGCCCTGATAAAAGACAAGTAGAAACCCCAAAGCACTCATGGACAACGCCACTCCCGTCAGGACCTGTCCAGATAGAATCGCCGCGTGGCGGCCCAGCACTGCATCTAGCTGGAGCATGCAGTACGCAACGAGCACCCCGGTCACGGCACCGCCTCCGTGGGCCATCCAGTCGCTCTCGGCGCCGCCTGCTGCGTGATGTGACCTGGAAGTGCTCACCGTATGACATGGGGAGCAATGCCAACCCGAAGGTCATGACTGACAGAGTGAACCTTTGGTACCTTTCGCTGCTGTCCAACCCAGCTGCGTGAAGGACCGCCGAGACAGCTTACTGGCTTTTAGAGCAACGTACATCCAGCCGGTCGAGTAGCCGAAGCAGCCGCCAGACGCACCGATGGTGAGAAGCTGGTATCAAAGAAACCTGCAACCTACGGCCCTCTTCAAAATGGTGAAGTACGAAAACAATGCGCCAACGACCGAGGATATCCACCACATTGGCAGTTGCCAGTAAAGCATCCAGTCGGTTTCCACTCTGGCATTAGAGCCTGACGACCAAAACCAGATGGCCAGAAGAAGGCCGATACTGTTGTTAAGGAGGTGCTGCACGTCGTAATGCAGGTAAACACATGTCGTCAGCCTAGGCATGTTGGCCAGAAAGGAATCAACCCCGTTAGTAGAGGCGCCTAGTCTGTGTCATTGTCGGCAGGTTCACTCACAGTACGAGGGTTCCCAAGGACGCACGGCAGCCGGACGGCTCGTCACCGAACATGGACACCAGCAAGATCAGCGCAAATATGCAGAACCACGAGGATATCAACAGCTCTGTCGTGTGCAGCACGTACCATGAAGGCTCTTGGTGGGGGATTGCATTACCTATGTCGGGGGCTGAGAACCGGGGCCGACGTAATCTAGGTCGACTTGTCTGGTTAGATGGTGGCGTCTGACAGAGGCAGACGGCGGCAAGAAGGCAGACCTGGTGCACCCGCATGTGCAGTGTCAATTTCGCGGGCGAACGACCGTTGACAGCATTAATACATTCACAGAGGAATCGGCACATTCTCTGCCGACTCTAAATGGGGCTCAGCAGTCCCCGCTTTCATCCAGGG